>NW_007726893.1:364050-368079 GCF_000696425.1 Galeopterus variegatus
TTTTTGTCTTTTTTCGTGACCAGCAACGGGATCGCAACCCTCGGTGTCGCGCCCACACCGCACTCAGCCAGTGAGTGGACCAGTCTCTATATGGGATCCGAACACTCGGCAGGAGCACCGCCACACTCCCAAGCTCCGCACTCAACCGAGGGCGCCACCGGGCCAGCCCTTTTTTAATATTCTTTGAACATTTGCTTTAATTGCTCTGAAACTATCTGTTACTGTTTTTCTCTCCCTTGATTATTTGAGCATCCTCATTTCTATACTATTTATCTACCCATGATATATCTAAATATCTGAATGTGGGTGATTCCATATAACTCATATGATATTAGGTATCTAGAAAATACCAACTAAAAATCTAGTTTTTTTAGTTCAACAGTTACTTTCAGAAGAATATATGAAGCAGTGGTTGTTGACTGAGGAATAAACTAAGACATTTCTACTTCAGAATAGTAATATTAAAAACTTTTCAATTTTAATCCATTTAATTTTTAGAAAGCAAAAAGGAAGTACGAGCTCCCCCAAAACAATGGTTGAAACTACAAATTTCTAAAATGACTAAACATTGTAATGAATATGTGTAAAAAATTATAAATACCTCTCTAGCTGTCAGAGTAAAAACCTAGTGAAATATATTTTAATAAGGACACCAGAACAATGCTGCTGAATAAGTTTACATGACTATCTTACTCTTCCTTTATAGTTTTACACACTTCATTTTCATTTAATAAATCTTTTCTTTTTCCTATTTCTTATAATATTGTTTTATGCATGAAATTTATCCTAGTGAGAAAAAATATGAGACATATTTATAAGAGTACTACGCCCCGGTTTTTAATTTTAAACGATCATCCAGCATCTGAATCTGGCTTGACTAAATTCAGATATGAAAGGAACAGTTAGTACTCAAAGGCTTTTGAATAGAAAAAATTATCCTGAAAATTGTTCAAAATGGCCCATATATGTGCAATAAACAATTTTACTCATTTAATGAGTGACAAGTAAATATGAGAAAGAAATTCCCATATTTGTCTCTTCATGTTCTAAGAATCAATCAGCTGTGTGAATTGTAAAGCATGCTTTATGTTCCATTGTACAGTGCCAAGTCTGCTCAAGAATTAAATATAACTCTTAAAGGCACCTTGAAAATGTGTACCCTATATCTTAGATTGTGTCTGTATGCTAATGAAGTATCATTTAAATTGGTAGAGAACATAACCTACATCTACAACAAAAAATGCACTTAAAAAAAACCACTCGATGCAATGCTAGAAAATGATAGCTTTTAATGGACTTTTTGTTCCCTCTTCATTCTAAAATTTTGTGTTACTATATTTTACTATCATGAGACTTTATGTCCTTGAAATCCAAATGTTCCAGTTAACACTATCAACCAAGATCCAGAGACTACTGAGCAAGTTCCTGACTTTAAAATATCAAATCATTTGGTTCAACAACTGTCATTATTATATTTTTTTTAGAAAAATATGCTTTTGGAGATCATGCTTACAGAACATACTCATGATTTCAAGCCCACACAATATTTTAATTCCATAAGGTGTGTGGGTGGTTATTTCAAATTGACATAGTTTTGTGGGGTTTTTTTTTACATGCAAAATTATTATCAGATGGAGAGGAAATTAAATATTCTGAATATGATTTTTTTTTTTAATTCCATAAGGTGTGTGGGTGGTTATTTCAAATTGACATAGTTTTGTGGGGTTTTTTTTACATGCAAAATTATTATCAGATGGAGAGGAAATTAAATATTCTGAATATGATTTTTTTTTAAAAACCTCAATGTTCTTGACTTATACCAGTTTCTAACTACTGCTAAAATGTATCCATTTGGGGAAAATGAACAACCAACAACATCAGTCTTAATAAAAAGTAAAAATAGAACTTTGTCAAATTATTGGAGTAAAATTTTTGTGTTAAACGACTCAATGCATACATATAAGAAAAATTGCTAACTGATCTATACTTTAATCAAATAACTTACTAGTACTACAGTATAAAATATTTTATAACGTTTAAGACTGACTTCAATGTGGGTGAGCATTTGTAGGACAACTGTATGATGTATTTTTTGATATATATTTTAGTAGCAGAATAAATATAACACTTTACAGAAGATTTTATCTTTATTTTCCAGTCACTGTATAACTCAAATAATAGGAAATTAAGTCTCTTTTGTCAAACAAGGACGTCACAACATGCTTACTAATAACTTAATCTACATAGAGTAGTATCAGTTCAATAGCTCAGCTTGTGTTATAAGGCAATCAATATATCTCACATTTTGTCAGATATTTTGTCAGGTTATTATAGATGGGTTTTCAAATATTAGTGAATTCATAAAATTGTGAGGCTTATAAAGTAACATTTTAAATACTATTAGGGAAGAATTTTTTTGTTGTCATAGGCAAAAATGGTAGCTACATGTTCCTGATCACTGTGCTCCTCCACATTAGAGGTTTTTGAGATATATATATATATTTTTTCCTAATCTGTTATGGGAAAATATAGCATATCATTAGTGCTTTGTGTTTTTCCTGAATTTTAATGAGGAGAATGGATTCCTTAATTTCTAGTATTTTAAGTTTTGTTTATTTGCTTGTGCTCTCTCTTCTGTGAATGTCCTTTTTATATTTTAATTCAGTTTTCCATTAAGTTGTTTTATTGTTAATCTTACATTGGAATTCTTGCTATAACACTGATTTTAATTCCTTCTCTATTAACATGATCCAGTTTTTAAAAATGTTTTCACGGTCTATCTATAGACAGTAAGCAGGATGGAGCAGTCTACCACCCCATGTATAGAGATTTTTACTACTCAAATAAACAATACCACGCTTCCACTCCAAGATGATTACTAGGCAGCAGTATCACTGGACAGCCTATCTTCAGGTGTCACTGGAGAAATGAGAAGCCTTCTGTAAATGTTCAGATATCTTTTATCTCCTCATCCCCTTTCCACCAAACAACTAAAACTTGTATCTGCATTTACAAGAAAGGAGATATCATCTACATTTCCAATCTCTCCAGTTCCTTATAAGACAAATGATCATCTTTACCGATTAAATTGCTTCAGCTGAAAGTTGAGACGTCTCAGTGTTACTGAAGTCCCCAACCATTTTGATGATTTTAAAAATAAATCAGAATGTTTGCTTTACAAAATAGGACAAAATATTAAATCCATTAATTCTACAACTACTTAATGATTGTATCTTGTGTTAGATTTTTAAACATAAAACAGCATTTCAGGATTGAAGCATGAATTCCCCCAACTCCTGGGGGTTTTGGCTGCCAGCAGCTTTCAGCTAAGTCCCTTTCTTTTAACTTTGATGAATGAAGAAAGCCATCTGTCTGCACTCATCCATTTCTCAGAAGCAGTTTACATCCAACACCTAGTGAATGTAGGGTCCCCACTGCCCCGGTTTAGGACCACACTGCAGGGCCATCAAAACTTCAAAATTACCTACGAGATTTGCTGAGGACTTTGTTGTGACTACTTTGCACTCCAACTGAAAACGACTTAAATAGGTGGTGCTAAAATTTTAGAATAGGTTACAGTATTAATGTACTAATACACCATCTGCAAATTGCATTTCTTTATGTCTTGTCTGCTATTTAAGGTATTATATACTCACAGTAACTAGTCATATATAATAATGAATTGCGTTGAAAATGTCTTAAGATAAGCTAAGTGTTTAATCAATGTTTATTTTGGTAAAAAATTAATATTCAAAATTTTATTTATTATATTTATACATATACATTTAATAAATTGTACATTAGAAAGCATTAAACATAGAATATTAGGTGATTTTTTTCCAAGTATGTAATTTGTAGGTTTATTCATTAAATGGATGTACAAAAAAAATCTCTTAAATCTCTGTCTATATGTATATTATTAGTAGCTAATTTGCATAGCAACTCATTATTGTAATGTTAATATCATAATAGGACTTTTTTTTTTCCTAAAGTACACTTTTTTTTTTTTTTTTTTTTTTTTTTTCCGTG
>NW_007726893.1:369079-372855 GCF_000696425.1 Galeopterus variegatus
GCAACGGGATCGCAACCCTCGGCGTCGCTCGCACGCCTCGCTCAGCCAGTGAGCGGGAACCGGTCTGTATGTGGGATCCGAACCCTCGGCGGGAGCGCCGCCGTGCTTCCCAAGCGGCGCACTATCGCAGTGCGCCACCGGGCCGGCCCTAAAGTACACTTTTAAATGTTGCACAGAGAGATAGTTCATACTCTGTAGTAGTGCTGGTTAATATATTCCTCACCTGATTTGGAGGCATTCACTCATTAGTCCCACTACATACTCTGTCATCTCTTGTCTAAGAACTGTGTCGTTCCTGATATCCAATGTTTAAGATATCATAATAAAAAGCTAACTAAACAATTTCCCATTTAGCTATTGACAAAACTCTCTTCCCTATTATTTTTATATTTGCTGTAGAAATAATAGGATTACCAATTTGCTTCTAAATGAGTGTTTTCCCACTAGGCACATTACAAAGTACTAGTTTATTGGGATCATTTTTTAAAAAATTAAAAATTACAGATAGAAGGACATGATTTTTTAATATAACAATGCAGTGATGTTTGATGAGCTAAAACAAGTTCTCATGAAGACAGAGCTCTATAAGCCTTTATCTGCTCTTTATTACATCCTGTTAATATCATGCTTCACTCCTGCCTCACTAACAAAGTAACCATATTTTATCCTAACTCCTGATCACTGGAATTTAATAAACCACATGATCAATATTTTGTTAAAGAGGTTGTCTCTTTTTAGAAAACATAATATCATAATTTATAGTTGAGTCGATGCTTTAATTAAAGTCAAATTTTAAGATTTAAACATTGAAATGCAGTCCAAACTAAATTATTTCTGTTCCAATTAACCTTGATTACTGAAATCTATTTCTCTTAGTTTAAATCTCCTCTGCATTGCCCTTATCAAATTCAGATGTTGCCAGACATCCTTCCCAACTCATGAACAATTCTACTATTAAAATCATTAGTGAATTTGATTATAAAGGCAGGTGCCTCCAAAAGCCTTTTTAAGAAAAGATAATCTCTCTTGAGACACACAATGGGGATGACAATATATTTGGAGCCAGGAGGCATTAATTTGAATCCTGGCCTTAACCCCTATTATTTTGGACAAATTTATAAACATCACCTACCCTTAAGAGATTTCCTTGAAATAGGGAATGTAATAGTAAAAGTTAACACAAGTTGGGTATTTACTATCTTTAGGAAACATTCTAAACATAAATTGTGTCATTTATTCTCACAACAACCATAAGAGATTAGTATTATTAAATCCCTATTTTCTAAATAAGTAAACTGGAGATAATACCTGCCACTCTTATTCTTTATGATTGCAGATAAAATAAATTTAGTTAATGCAAATGAAAACATCTTTTCAGGACCAAGATATACTTCATTTTATATATATATATATATATATANTCTTTAGGGCGAGACTTCAATACTATTGAAAACAAAGCAAAATTATAGCAAAATGTATATATCTGAATTTCTTCCAACTGATCATATTGACCGTAACCCCAAATAATCGTGTTTTGTTTTGCATTTCAATTCTCAATGAATATGGTTTTACAGAGCACACACACACACACACATACATGTGCAGATAGGAACAATTTTTCTTCACTTCAGATAGTCTGAGGACAAAATAGCTTTTAGTAAGTAAGAGGAGTAATAAATAAAGTGGTTATTAAGCAATTGAAAGCATCTTTAGCAGAAGTTCCTAGCAATTCTGCTTCTAAGATAAAAACAATTTGTTTTCATTGGGTGCTAAAGAGATGCAGTATTAGTGTCAGAACAGTTTCATCAAACTATCCTAATGGTGTTCTTCAGCCAGAATACTACCTTTAAAGGCTTAGAAATACAATTTCACACTATTTTTCTTCTTAGATATTTTGTAGTCAGAGACAGATTTGTACAATAATTTGAGATTCTTAGAACTAGATTTACAGAGTAAAATATAGGAATATGACCAACATTCGTTTATTCACTCAGCAACTATTTATTGAGTCATCTGTGCCACCAAGCCTTTTGCTGGATGCTAGGGAAATAAACGTGAGTAAATCTTTCTTGGCTTCAAGAGGCTCAGAATCTAATGCTGGAGGCGGATATAAAAACAGAAATTGTAAAATAAGGAGGAAAGAACCAAAGTTGAAGTATGTACAGTTTATGACAGAGTAATTGTCTGATCATGACTGAGGGTGTGTGGTTGAGGCAGACCTCATGAAGAAGGTTCATGAAGGTTCATCAGAGGATGCATGTGGTTTAGACAGCTGAGGTCTGCACAGATGGAGTGGGTAGTGCCTGAGCAGGCCAAGAACAGGGAGCAAGAAGTGTGTGGACATAGAGGCAGGAAAAGCTTCCTGTATTTGGAATTATAAAAAGCACCTCTGGAATGTTAAAGCCTAGAGCAGGCACTCTCTATCAAGTAACTGGATAATTTCTTAACATGCTGATGAGGCCTTTTATTGTCCTCCATCCAGCCTCCTTTACCTGGATGATCGTAGTCCTTTCACTCCCAGCCTCACCAGTTATATTCAGTTCCTTTCTCCCTCTACTAGGTTTTTGCCCATTGTTTCTATCTAGAAACATCTCACCACATATTTAACATCTATTGTCCTTCAGTTCTCCTGAGAGCCAATATCCCAGTAAATATTCAGATGACTCTCTCCACAGTACAATACAGATTTGTTATATGCGTTCATACAAGAGTGATCGTTAATTTATACTTGAATACATATTTGCATGTTTATTGGATTAAAGTATGCTTCCAGTGCTAGATTATAAACTCCCTGAGAATAGGAGTCACGTTTGATTTTGCTCTTCAGTGCTTAGTCTAGTGCCAAAATACAGTGAGTAGTCAAAAAATATTTGTTTAATGAATAAAATTATAGTTTCTGATACGTGAGTGGTGCATTTCCATACATGTGATGCATAATATATAACACAAAATACACACTATAAAATATTTAACACATTCATTTAATTATTTAATATGTACATATTATTTAATATGCTAAAGTAAGAGATTGCTGACTACCTGCCTAATACACATTTCATGATTCAATTTTATGACAAAATCCTACTTTTATTTAGGGAAGTAATACCTGATTAAAATATTTCATTCCCCTGACTTCTTTGCAGTTCATTGTGACCAATGAGTTATAAGGACAAGCATTGTCTGAGATTTCTTGGAATTTTCTTGAAGAGAGCTGACTCAACTGTGTATTGTCGTTATTTTGCTTTCTCTGAATGCTTTTTTTTAGAACTGCTTTAAATTAGGACATCATGCCTCAAGATATCTTGGATTGTGAAGTAATCTTAAGGATGGGAGCCATGGGTCAGACCTGGGCATCAGAAAGATTCAAGGAAGCTGGGTCCCTGTTGACCCTGGAACCATTTTTACCAGAATCCATTAGTCTACTTTTGCAATTCTTTTACCTGAGAAACAAACGTATGTCACTATTGGTAAAATTAATCTAGTTTCAGGGAATAGATATTTTGTAACAAGGGAAGATGAAGGAAGGAGTAACCAGTCAGGGATTATTTGATCAAGTAGTAAAATAATGATATTCTAGATGAGGATGAAGAAGGATGTGCTAACTGCAAGAGCCATTATAAAGAAATTATCAACAATGCAATGTGATTTACCAAGTTTCTCAAAAGGGTGACACATTTATTGTATTGTTTTCCAGGAGAATGATTACAGTAATAGAAAATACATACTGTGGATGTATGCCTTTTGGATAAATATGAAGTTTTTTAAAGATATGTGGA
>NW_007726893.1:373582-375239 GCF_000696425.1 Galeopterus variegatus
AAATACATACTGTGGATGTATGCCTTTTGGATAAATATGAAGTTTTTTAAAGATATGTGGATATTAAAGCAATGATAGGATGACAAGTAAAACTGTTTAATGTTTACAATGGGAATGTTAGACACATCATCATTTTATGTCACATCAGTTCATAAAAACATTTCCCAGACATTTTTGGAAAAGATTTGAGAGGAATTTAGACCCTGCAAATAACCCTGCTATAACAATGCTCACTAGCACACTTTGGAAATTGTTTCTTTACTTTTTTCATTTAGTTTTTATTAAGGTGAAATTCACATAACATGAAATTAGCCATTTTAAAGTGGGCAGTTTGATAACATTTAGTACATTCACAAAGTTGTACAACCATCTCCTCCGTCTAAGTACAAATTATTTTCATCACCCCAAAATAAAACCCCATAGCCTTTAAACAGTTATTCCCCATTTCCCCTCCCCTGGAACTTGCCAATCACCAGTCTGTTTCTGTCTTTATGGATTTATCTGTTCTGCATATTTCATACAAATGGAATAATATAATATGTGGCCTTTTGTGTCTCTTTTCACTTAACGTAGTGTTTTGGAGGTTCATCAACATGACAGTATTATTAGTACTTCATGCATTTTTATGGCTGAATTTTTTTTATTCTTTAAATTTGCCTTTTGGTTTATATGTGGGATAATATATAAATTTTTCCATAAAACTATTTTATTTCACCTATTTCACCTACATCAACCAGGTTCCCTACCGCTGTAGAAATAAACCATGCTTACCTCCAACTTTAACGTCTTTGCTTACACAGTTTCAATCAATTAAGCTCCCTACCTCTTCCACCCCAGAAGATTTGAATGTTCAATCTTTCCTGTGCTGCACTGCCAGCTCCCATCCTGCCTCATCCACTGAAATTCATCTATCATCCCTCAGGAAAAAAAAAAAAAGTACCTTTGAAATTAGCCTTATAATAACTTGTTCTACAATTAAATGTTATCGAGAGTATGCCATATCTCCATGTATACTGAAAGATTCTTAAGGGCAGAAACTTATTTCTACATCATCCTATGAATAGTCCCAGATACAATGTAAGTGATATTTTTAAAAGAGTACAATGTATAGACTGTAAAAAATATTAAAATTACTTTCCTATTTATTAAGTGCTTGCATATACAATTACTTCAATTTATTTGTAGAGTACCTGGGGGATAGGCAGGGTAGATGGAGGCTGATATTCCTATGTTTTGGACTAAAATTCTTACCCAAGGACTAATTTCCTGTTAGTAACTGGTGGGGCTGAGTTTGAAACCTGAGCTTTTACTTACAGGATAGGAATCTGTGCTACTTATCTAGTGACAAGATGCACTTGGTAGGAGTGGTGAATTGCTACGTGTTCTCAATTTCACATGACCATGGATACAGCTCCAGGGATTTCCACCATTTTATTTATTAATGGGCTCCACAAATCGCTGCTTACTTATCTTTATTCCTATCCACAAAATTCTCTCAGAACTCATGGTTAGGTCTTCTAATTTTCCCCTCATCCACTCTTAGCAAACTGTAATCATTTTGATTCCCCGACCATGGTGGAGCACAGCAAAGACGTTACAAACACCTCAGCTGCCTATCCACTTGATGTGGCTAATTTCCTTTTAGTGTCTTACAGTT
>NW_007726893.1:375898-377375 GCF_000696425.1 Galeopterus variegatus
ACAAACACCTCAGCTGCCTATCCACTTGATGTGGCTAATTTCCTTTTAGTGTCTTACAGTTATGATTAAATTCAACTTGAGGAATTGGGAAAGACTTCCTGTTGGGTAGCTCATAATATTATTTTGAATGTGTGTTGCATTCTACATACTACTGGGCCCAACACATGTAACAAGGGACCGACCAGCATTTATTTACCAATTACTTCTTTTTGAATTTGCTTAACTCCTCCACCTCATGGATCTTTTTCTATAAGGATGGATGATGGGGATAATGGTAGGTGGTAGGAAGATTGTTCATCTCCAATGTGTATTCTCCCAGATTTCTACTGACGATATTAGTTCCTCTCAGTTCCCTAAATGGACAAGATTTTTAAACTCAAAATCCAGGAGGGTAATACTGTCTTCTATACTTTTGCTGAAGAATATCTTCCCAGATGCAATGAAACTAAAACTTCCATAATATGTGCCTAGGTTGGGAAGAGGTGAGTCACAATTGGTCTATTGATAGTTGGAAAATAGTACTCTACCAAAATTAATTATAATGAGTATTTCAGGTTATCTGAGCCTGAGGTAAAATTGAGTGTTGAATCACCTTTGCTCTTCTGTCAAAGATCAGGTAATTCTATTTGTGTGTGTTCTCATGCTTTCCATCCTGTTCCATTGATTTATGTGTCTATTCTTTTCCAATACCATATTGACTTGATTATTGTAGCTTTACAGTAGGACTTAAAAGTCAGTACTTGTCAGTTCCCCAACACTGTTCTTTAGTATTTTGTTGCTATTCTAGGTCTTTGGCTTTCCATTAGACTTTATTATCTAGAAAATAACTTGGTGAGATTTTATTTGGGATGGTATTGAATCTATCGGTCACATTGGCTTGTCTCTCAATTCATAAATATGAAATATCTCTGTATTTCTTAAAATCTTTGATTTTATTTATTAGAGCTTTGTAGTTTTATGCATCTAGATCCTGCTTACATTCTGTTAGGTTTACGTATACATATTTCATTTTTTGGTGCTATTATAAATGATAAATATATCTATGAATTAAATTTTTATCACTTAGACTAAATGGGCAAATTTCTTGAAAGATACAAACTACTAAAATTCACACAAGGAGTAACAGATAATCTGAATAGTTAAAATCTATTACAGGATTAGTAGTATAATTAATAACTTTTCAAAAACAAATGCAACAGCCCAATGGCTTCACTGGTGAATTCTACCAAACATTTAAGGAAGAAATGATACCAATTATCCAAAAATATCTTCTTGAAAATAGAAGCAGAAATACACTTCTAAAAACATCATATTGTACATGATAAATATATATATATATATATAAATATATTTGTACATTATAATTAAATTAAAAAATAAAAGAAAATAGAAGTAGAGAGAACATTTTGTAAATAATTTAATAACATCAAAATTACCTTAATACTAAAACCAGAAAAATACATTAGAGAAAAGGATA
>NW_007726893.1:378571-394975 GCF_000696425.1 Galeopterus variegatus
GGTTCTTTCCCCACATCCTCACCAGCTTTTGTTATTTTTGGTCTTTTTAACAATAGCCAGTTTAACTGGGGTGAGACGATATCTCAGTGTGGTTTTGATCTGTATTTTACTGATGATTAGTGATGTTCAGCATTTTTTCATGTACCTGTTGGCCATTTGTATGTCTTCCTTTGATAAATGTCTATTCATTGCCGTTGCCCATTTTTTAACTTGATTATTTGTTATTTTACTGTATAGTTGTTTGAATTACCTATGTATTCTGGATATTAATCCCTTGTCAGATGCATAGTTTGCAAATATTTTCTCTCATTCCATAAGTTGTCTTTCCACTCTGTTGATTGTTTCCTTTGCTGTGACAAAGCTTTTCAGTTTGATAAAATCCCATTTGCTTATTTCTCTTTTTGTTGCTTGTGCTTTGGGGTCTTATTCATAAAGTTTTTGCCCAGTCCTACTTCCTGGAGTGTTTCCCCTGTGTTTTCTTTTAGTAATTGTATGGTTGGGAGTCTTATGTTTAAGTCTTTAATGCATATTGAGTTGATTTTGGTATATGGTGAGAGGTCCAATAAAATGAATATTCTCTAAAGTATTAATCTAGTTTATCAGAATCAATAGTATGGTTTATGTTCCCAGTTTAGCAAACATCACCCAATTTAACTTACATAATCATATAAAATATATACTACACCTCCAACAAGGAAGCAAGACTGCCTACAGATTAAATAGATGAAGTCATCTTATAAGAAATATCCAAATTTTAATTATCTGCATTAAATATGGATAAGAAGACAAATATATGTGTACCAGCAATGAAGCATATTAAACATTTTGAAACCAGTATNTGCTAATTTTCTTCTGATCATTTACTAAAATAACCACACTTAATTTCCTTAAGTGTCCATCAAATATTGTACACAATTTTACAAAAAGTGTAAAATATATCCCTATACATATGTAATTATATATATATATATATATACACACACACCTTCATACTTATAATTTAAAAATACCAGGCATTGTATTTATTGAATGATGAAATATGAAACTACATAGGCAAAGTTTTATTTTTAGAAACTAGTATTTTCCAATTTCTAAATTTATTCATTCATCTAAAGTAGGAATATGTTGAAAATGTTTATCTATGTCATATATTATTTCTAATGAAATAAAAAAAAGGATTCTCCAATCAATCAAATAATAACATAGACAGAAAGGATAACCAAATAATATGTTAAAATAAATTCTATTTATTTTGACTTATTTTTGACATATTGTTCTGTAATTCATGGTTTCATATGTACAAAGATATGTAAAAATACATAAAAATATATTTGCATTAAAATAATTGAATTACAAATGAATTTATAGAAATTAATCTAATTCCATTTAACAATGTTTCCTGAATTAAGCTAATATTACCAATTTTTTATTTTTTACAAATATATGTGTACCAGCAATGAAGCATATTAAACATTTTGAAACCAGTATTGCTAATTTTCTTCTGATCATTTACTAAAATAACCACACTTAATTTCCTTAAGTGTCCATCAAATATTGTACACAATTTTACAAAAAGTGTAAAATATATCCCTATACATATGTAATTATATATATATATATATATATATATACACACACCTTCATACTTATAATTTAAAAATACCAGGCATTGTATTTATTGAATGATGAAATATGAAACTACATAGGCAAAGTTTTATTTTTAGAAACTAGTATTTTCCAATTTCTAAATTTATTCATTCATCTAAAGTAGGAATATGTTGAAAATGTTTATCTATGTCATATATTATTTCTAATGAAATAAAAAAAAGGATTCTCCAATCAATCAAATAATAACATAGACAGAAAGGATAACCAAATAATATGTTAAAATAAATTCTATTTATTTTGACTTATTTTTGACATATTGTTCTGTAATTCATGGTTTCATATGTACAAAGATATGTAAAAATACATAAAAATATATTTGCATTAAAATAATTGAATTACAAATGAATTTATAGAAATTAATCTAATTCCATTTAACAATGTTTCCTGAATTAAGCTAATATTACCAATTTTTTATTTTTTATAAGAAACAAATAATGCTTGATGTTTATATTTCTACTATAAGAAAGAAAAAATATTTTACTTTAGCAGATGAAGTATAGAATTTTTATAATATGATCATTTTAATTTACATATTTTTGAAAGAAACAATATCTAAAGCAGATATCCATATATATATATATATATATAATAGCAAGAAATACTTAATTGTCATTCTATATTCAAATGCAATTCCTGCATATCTAAATACCCAAAATAATTTTTTTAGTTATGGTAGCTAAAATTATATAATATATATAGAAAATATATTAGAGGGCCACCTTTTTTTCCATTTAGTTAGGTTTTATTTTATTTTATTTTATTTTTTTACATTTTTTGAGGGACTTTAGTTAGTTTTTAAACCAAAGTACATAAAAACAGTTGCTTCTGGCAAAATTAAATTTTAAGTTGACCACATAAAATCCTTCTAAAGCTGTAATTAATAATAGCTAAGAATGAAGGTAAAATAATAGCCACTTATAGATCTAGAAACATCTATACGAGCAGCTATATTCTTAATGTCATTACTATTAAAACACGCAGATTCGCATTATGTTTCAAAATAAAAAAAATCACTTCCAGCACGAATTTTTAGCATTTAGAAATCTAATAATACTTTCATCTAATAATAATAGTTTCTTAGTCACTTCAACTTGGCTGGCCTATCAGTATGAAAAGTGACACAAAATTAGACTGAAATGAAAGTAAGAGATATTTTTAGAGGATTTTGAGGTAGCCAGGATTGGTTATCTGTGATCACTAACTGAAAAGATTGTATCAAAAATGTTATTAAGTAGTAGCACCACTGGTGTGGATTTATCTATGGTTTAAGTAGAAAGCTATATATAGTTAATTTGTCAGATTAATTTGTTAGATTACTCTCATAAATTAATATTTGTTAAGAATTATTAATTAAGATAATTATTGTCAGAATTATGCTTTTAGCTTGAAAATAACAAAGTGAAGCATGCTGATAAAATTTATTTCAATAATTTTTGTCACCCTTTTATATAATATTCAATTGTGATGGCAGTCTCGGCTCAGTTATTACAGAGTTGCATATGGTGAATTTAGGCTGAAATATCTGAATTTCAGTCAACATGTAAAGTTTTTAAAACAAGTTAACACAAGGGTAGAATTTATGAAAACAGAAGGTGAATTTGGTTACTCTAATTTAAACTATCAGGTTTACTAATTTTGAAAATGTCCTTAAAGACTAGAGAAATCATTTTGTTACAAAATAATCAGCATTTAGAGAAAAAATGATGAGATACATTCAATAGCAATGAAGAAATAAATGCTGATTAAGACAAAAGTTGTAGTTTGAGCTTTTCCTGTGTCATAGAGGTATTTTAAAATGTTTAAAAGAGTTGCTTTATGTTCCATTATTTATTAATTTATTTTCCTAATTATGAATTTTTTTCTTCATCAGCTCCTGTGTAAGCTAACAGAAATAAGAGAAGGGAAATATCTTATTCCAGATATTCATAATCTCTCATGTGTTAGAGTGAATAAGGCTGACCACAGATAGATAACAAGATTTAAATATCATGACTGGGACCTCAAATGTAATTGCCTGCTGGCAGTTTTGAAATCGCAGTGTTGAGTTTGGTGTCAGTAAGTCATGCAAAGAGTATACAGGCCAAGTAACCCAAATCTATGTTCAGAGACCAGTTTCACATTGAATCCCTGGATGTTTTTCTTCTATACTTTCTCTCCCTTTCTCAAATCAGGAAAGGGAAGTTCTCATTGTTGGTTCAACTTTGGAATAGTATTAAATCAATCACTTTTGATTTTTATGTGAAATCATAGTTAATCATATAGTCAAAGTCATATCTCCTGTCAGCACTTTCAAATCCACTCCACACTGAGCTCCACTCTGCTCTGAATGCTGAGAGGATTCTTCATGGGCTACATTCTCCAGATTTCCATTTCTTTTGGCTTCCAATTGGGTTGACCGTCTCAACAATTTAAAATAGTGTTTAGCTTTTTTTAAAAAAATTCTATATCCTTGCATTTGAAGTTAAATAAATATTTGTTTATGCATTTAAGGTGCTCCAAAATTATGCTTTAGATAAAATTAAGTTCTGCTTATTGGTAATTTGGGGGTCATATTTATACCTTGCTACATATGTGACTTATCCTGTTATTTCTTCATTCAAGATACTATTGGCCATCTACTGTGTGCCAGGTGAGGTTCTAGACAAGAATATAAAGGTTACACTCAAGAATATAAAATATAATTGCATTGGGTCCTCTTTTTATGGAACAGCAAAACACTAACATTCCAGAAGCAAAGCCTCAAATCAATGGCTATGGTATAACTGTCTTGGCAAGCTTATTTAAACAACACACAGTGATGAGTCTTTCCCAGAGACAGGCTAAATATCCATCCTACTAGAAATATCTAAACTCCTCTGATAAATTAATTTAGTTTACTCTATAATTACACATTTTCAATTCCCTGAAGAAATACCTTTTCTGTATTTTAATAGTATTATTCCCTCTGCTTTATTTTTGGAGAAGTAAATTAAATAAATTACCCCAGGAGAATATTAGTATGTTTATAAGACAGAAATTGAAGTCTACCTTTTACTTTGTCTGTCACTTCTCATATATCGGCCAATCAGTAATTCTTTGTAGAGTTTAGTTTCAAAGATCTGTTTTCTTTATCTGTTAATTTTATACTTTCTTTTTAATTAAATTTTGTAAATTACATCATTTTTTTTTCCAGTGGCTATCAGGAGCTTGGAGTTGAATCTAAAGCCAAATATAATAGGATTAATTAGCTACTCTTGTTTACTTATCTTTTTAATCTTTTATATTTTCTTATTGCCTCTGCAATTTCTTGCAAGTGTTAAGAAAGTCTTTCTAGAATTTTCTTTGTTTTTTGCAAATCTATATACTGTCACATTTCAAGTTTAAGAAAATCTGGATTGATGTTAGAATGAAATGATGCTTATAAAATTATTATTGCTGTACATCTAGAATACAGATTTTAATAGTTTAAAAGACTGGGACAAAACCCAGCATAAACATAAAAAATATAGTTGAGGCTTAGAGAGCCACTAATGATTAAAACTAAGCTGCTGAAATATCTAAATTCATTTTTTGCTCCTAGTGATGGTATCCTCTTTCATCTTCAGTGAATCTATTTTAGGGTATGGGTTAGCTTCCAATACCTTCAATAGAAATGCCATCACAAAAGAAAACAAAAAAGTAAACAGAGCTTAGGTGTTACGCTTAAGGTCAAAAGTAAAAGTCAACTAAACTGCAAGTTTTTATGCGTTTGATTAAAGTTTCCTGTTATTTTTCCTCCAAAGAGGAAACATGTTTGAGGCATTTATAACTCTTCCTATTAAGCTAACAATGAAAATAGCAATGATTGATATCTGACTTTTTTACCAAAGAACTGTGAACCTAAATTATACGGTCTTGCATCTGTTGTATAAAAATTTCCAAGGAATTTAGAGATTCAAAAAGACTAAAGATAGAAATCAGTAAAACATTACGTAAATGCACTAAAATAAGTACCATGATGCCACTAAATTAATAGAGACATTCAAGAACAGAGAACTTTATGTTCATGTAATGTTTATATCTGAAAGAGATCTTACAGATCATTAGTGAAGCTGTAGTTTACATGTCTATTTTAGTCATCCAGTATCCCTTCTCCTCCCTACAAATAGCAATCTACTGTCATACTTCCTTTTTATGAAACTATTTATAGCTTTTTTGGGGGAAATTAATCAAAGTTTATGTCAATCTTTCCCCATTTCTTTCTTTAGGGGCAGGCTTGTGAATCAAGTCTGGTTAACCATAATGTACTGATCCCTTAGCTGATTTTATACATATATAAAATATATATATGAAATCAAAGATAGAGAAGTCCTTTAGTACATATAGGCTAATGATAACATAAAACTTTCTGATATCATGAAACCTTAGAAATTTTTGTAATCATAGTAATATAAGACAGACTGACATAATATTCTGCAGTATGAGATAATAAGGCACATAAAATAGCAAGTGAGGAGATAGAAAAATAGATAGAGATGTAGATAGACATACATAGATGGATGGATGGATGGATGTACAGATAAATAGATAAATAGTTCTAATATCTAAGTCTTTGGATCTATTTGTATCACATTGGTTCTTCTCAGATACAAAAACAAATACATTCCTTGTTTTGCCTAAACCAATTTAACTTGATGTTCACTTACTTATGGTCAAATAAACAACTTGTTTTCTAATTATTGCAAGCTGTAGAGCTGCCCTTTTTTCTTGATAATTTGTTACCCAGGACTCATTATACTTAATGTAGATTAAAGCAGGACCAAGAGTAAGAATAGAATGAAGAAAAAGAAAAACCGCTTTCATTTATTTCATTTTCACACCACCACAGTCTTTCAGGCATTTTGGCAAGATCCCATCAAAATTTGAATACTGAGTATTTAATGAGCTGTTTATTTTAAAATTAAGTGATGCCAAGTGAATCTTTAGTCAGATTTACAACTCAGGCCTCCTAACCAGAAGACTAATAGGCTACACATACTAGGGGAAAAACCCAGAGTCTGCGTAAATGCAAAGATTCATGGAAATTTCTTGTCCCTCCAGCCTTACCTCTTTTTTACATTTTCTTTTCTTCCCTCCAGACTAGCCCCTATGGGGGCCGGCCCGTGGCTCACTCAGGAGAGTGCGGTGCTGATAACACCAAGGCCCCGGGTTCAGATCCCATATAGGGATGGCCGGTTTGCTCACTGGGTGAGCGTGGTGCTGACAGACTAGCCCCTATGGGTCTCTTTTTTTTATTTGCAGTAACCTTCCACAGTTTCTCTGTCAAATATAATATCTAGGAAAGCTTAACATATATGAAATAAAGAATTGGGTGACATGGGATAATATTTACCCAGGGGAGAAAACTATATTAAAACAAATATTGTTAAGCAAACTAATCCTTGGTCATCTTAGAAAGTCTGGAAAATGTCAACAAAATCAACTTTGAAATGCTCAAGTAAATTAATCATAATTTTTACACAAAGTCTTTCTCAGATTCAAGCAAGATATAATGGAAACATTGGGGTAAAGAACAATATGGACTTGCAAAACGTCTTATGAGTGTTTTTACCCTGGGGTCTGCAGATTCCCACAAGGTCCATAGAGAAGGGAATTCAGATGTTCCATGAACTTCAAAAAAAACTGCATTTTTATATTCACTAACTCTATCTGAAATTGAGCATTTTAAAAAATGCATTTATATAGGCAACACACGACAGTATACTAACTGTTCAACGATAGAAATTATACATCTTTTCATACTTCACTAGGATTGCTGCATGTACCACAAAAACCACTCACTCTCATCACAGATAAAATCATGATAGTTTGTGGACTCAGTTTATAACTTAATGCATTAGTACAAGGAACACATAATTTGCTATATCACAATTTGTTTTTTATAACATTTTGTTAAACTTATTCTAGTAAAATTAATTTTCCTATGTATCCTATGAATTTTGTTTTATGCACTTAAAACATTATTCTCAGAAAGGACCATGTGCTTCAAAAGACTGTCAGAAGAGTCCATAGTCCACAGTCCACTGACCAAAAATTGTTATGAACCCCTAAAATGAAAAAGAGATAAAGTCAAAAACATTTTTTATATATGTCTACACAAAAAACCTTCACATGGACGTTTACAGCACCTTTATTCACAATTGCCAAAACTTGGAAGAAAACAAGCTGCCCTTTGCTAGGTGAATAGATAAACTATGATACAACCAGACAATAGAATATTATTTAGTGCTAAAGAGAAATGAGATATCAAGCCAGGAAAAGACATAGAGAACCCCGAAAGCATGTTACTAAGTGAAAGAAGCCAATTTGAAAAGGCTACATGTTGTATGACTCCAACTATATAACATTCTGGAAAAGGCAAAACTGTGGAGACAGTAAAAATATCAGTGTTTGCCAGGGGCGAGTGGGGGCGGGTAGGACTAAATAGGTGGAGCACAGATGATTTTAGGTCAATGAAAAGACTATAATACTATAATGATGGATTCGCGTCTTTATATATTTGTCAAAATCCATAGAAATTACACCACCAACAGTGAACCGTAATGTAAACTGCGGACTTTGGGTGATCATGATGTGCCAATGTAAGTTCTTTAATTGTGACAAATGTACCACTCTGGTGGGGATGTTGATGATGGAGGAAACTATACACGTGTGGGGGCAGGAATAAGTGGGAAATACCTGCACCTTCCTCTCAATATTGCTATGAACTGAGAACCTCTCTAAAAAAAATTGTCTTTAAAATTGCTGATATTCTAATAACTAATAAATGGAAAATAAACACACAATTAAATCCAAAGAGCTCATTAATGTTCTTAAAATTTAAAGTGGTCTGAAATTCCAAAGTATATTGAAGCTTCCAGAATTTACTTTTAGCTGTTTTATAATCACGAAGATCCTCCATATATTCTTTCCCCAGTGGTGGGAGAGGAGGAGATAAACAGGAGAATGAAATAGGAATTAACGAAAGTAAGTCTTTTAGGAAGAGGAGCTGCTCAAATAAAATACATTTTGTTCAATTTTTTCTAAAGACAGATTGATTTCCTTTTTCTCTGAGAATTGCTAATATCTGTTGCTTAAAATACAATTTTGCTTCTGATAGTGGTGGGAGAGGAGGAGATGAACAGGAGAATGAAATAGGAATTAACAAAAGTAAGTCTTTTAGGAAGAGGAGCTGCTCAAATAAAATACATTTTGTCCAATTTTTTCTAAAGACAGATGATTTCCTTTTTCTCTGAGAATTGCTAATATCTGTTGCTTAAAATACAATTTTGCTTCTGAGTTCTTTCAGTTCTTTCCTTAGACCTACAATTATTTGAAGAATTATCTTCTCATACAAAGTTTTGAAAGGGTAAATTACAAATAAGAAAATTGACTATGTAATATTTTTCCAGGCAACTGTGGTTGTGCAATTCGCGACCTGGTTCTAATCCCCCATTTATTTATCAAATTTGAACCCTGCTCTCCACTAGTGAGCATGCTATGTACTGGGACCCATATGTATGCTAAATTAAACTTCGTGTTTTGAAGCAATTGTAGATTCACATACAATTGTAAGAATAGTACAGAGAGATCCCTTGTACTTTTTAATCAGTTTCTTCCAGTGATAACATCTTGCAAAATACAGTATAGGAGTAGTATCACAACCAGGATGTTGGCATTGACAGAGTCAAGACACAGGACATTTTCATCACAAGGATCCCTCCTTTTTACGATCACAGCCACTTTTTACCTGTCCCACCTTGTCCTTAAACCCTGGCAACCACTAATTTGTTCTCCATTTCTATAATTTTGTGGTTTCAGGAATGTTATATAAATGAAACCATACAGTCTATAAAATTATGGGATTAGCTTTTTTTATTTGTTTTCGCCCTGCATAATTTCCTCAAGCTTAATCCAGATTGTATCAGTAGTCTGTCCCTTTTGAATAGTGTTCCATGGAATGAATGTACCACAGATAGTTTAACCATTCACTTTTTGAAGAATATCTGTGTATATGGTTTGAATTATTTCAAATAAAGCTGCTATGAAAATTTATGAAGAGGTTTTTATGTGGGCACTTTTGGTCATTTTTCTGGGATAAATGCCCCAAAGTGTAATTTCTCAGTCACATTGCACCACATTTTTATTTAAAAGAAATAAAACAAAACCTAAGCCCCCAACTTATTGAAATACTTACTAAGTAAATTTTGAGTGTTTACACGCAAAAGGTCTGTTTTCTTTTCTATAAAATTAGATTCTTAAACTACAAAACACCTCTTATATCTATCAGTGAACACTTAAAAACATTTTGACCACATCTACTAAAGGTAAATGCATACTCTATATCCCAGCATTTGTTGTACAAAGAATATACCTAAAGGAAATTTGTACAGTAGTTTTCCCTTATCCTTGGAGGATACATTTCAAAACCCCCAGTGGACACCTGAAACTGCGGATGCTTAAGATTTTTTGACTTTAGGATGGTGTAATAACAATATGCATTCAATAGAAAACTATTTAGAGTACAACCATTCTGTTTTTCACTTTCATTACAGTATTCATTAAGTTACATCAGACATTCAAATTTTACTATAAAATAGCCTCATTTAAATGATTTTGTCCAACTAATAAAAGTGTTCAAAGCACGTTTATGGCTGGCTAGGCTAAGCTGTGATGCTCAGTAGGTTAGGTTTTAAAATGCATTTTTGACATAAATGGTATTTTCAATTTATGATGGGTTTATCAGCATATAACGCCATCGTAAATCTAGGAATATCTCTACTATGTTTTTTTCTATACATATATATCTATGATAAAGTTTTTTTTTTGTTTTTGTTCTTGTTTTATAAATTAGACATAGTAAGAGATTAACAACAATAACTAACAATAAAATAGAACAATTATAACAATATATTGTAATAAATCTTATGTGAATGTGGTCTTTCTCTGTCTCCCAAAATATCTTATTGTACTGTACTCACTTATTTTTGGAGCATGGTTGCCCATGGGCAATTGAAAAGGCAGAAAGAAAAAAGGCGTATAAGAAGGAACTACAGTATGCCTGTTCATCAAATGACATTTGCTATAACATAATGTTCATGGCAGTGCTGTTCTTAATGTCCAAAAAAAAAAAAAAAAACTGAAAAGTACTCAAACTCTCACTAAGATTTAAATCAATAAATAGTTGATGTCTTGTGCACACAATAGACAATTATATGCTAATGAGAATGAATGACCTTTATTATAAATCATTAAGAATGTATTTCCTAAACATTATTTTGAATGTAATAAGCCAGGCACAAAATAAAGGCATGCACTGTATAATCAATTTATACAAAATGCAAAAGAACAAGAACAGGTGGAATTTGTTTACACAATTAGAAATCATGTGAGTAGTTATCCTTGGTTGGGAGTGACTGGGAGAGAGCACAAGAAAAGGGGGCTTCCCTTGTAATTTCTTGTAATTCTTCTTTGCAGTTTCTTAAATTTTAACTTCTTAAGGCTGCACAGATTTATTTTCTTGCAGTTTCTGTAGGTCAGGAACTGAGTATAGCTTAGCTGGATTTGATGCTTCAGTCTTCCTCATAAGACTAAAATCAAGGTGTTGTCTACGAATGCTGTCACCTCAAGGCTTGATTCACTTCTAGGCTCACACATGTGGTTGTGGCAGGAATCAGTTCCTAGTTAATTATTGGACTGAGAACTTAAATTCCTTGCTGGCTGTTGGTCAGAGGCTTACCTCAGTTTCTTGTCATGTGGGCCTATCCAACACAGCAGCATGTTGAAAAGCCAGCATGAGAGAGTATGTTAGCAAGAGAGAAGTCATAATTTATAACCTAATCATAAAAGTGATGCTGCCTCAGCATTCATTACCCATTTCTGTTGGTTAGAAGGAATTATTCAAATGCAGGAAATTACATAAGCCTGTGAATTCCAGGAAACAGATATCATTGTGGGACATCTTAGATGCTCCCTTTTCACCTTTTTCAGCAATAAAATGAATACACACTCATGCACACATACTGTACACACATACACACACATAAATATAGCTGTATATATGTATGTTTATTAGTTAATTCTCTATTTTGTTTCATTGATCTATATATTTGTTCTTATGCCGATACCATGATATCTGGATCGCTGTGATACATTGAGCCTTGTGATTGGGTAATAGAAGTCATCCAATGTTGATCTCTCTTGGGCATTTTTAAGTCCTTGCACTTCCCAATAAGTTTAGGGTTATCTTGTCATTTTCTACAAAAACACCTGTTGAGAATTTGATTAGGATTATGTTGAACATATGAATCAATTTGTAGTGAATCAATATCTTAATGATGTTGTCTGTCAGTCCACGTATTTGGTATATAATTTTACTTAGCCATGCTTCATAGATTTTAGTGTCCAGGTCTTGCATATATATATTTTTAAAGTTTATTCCAAATATGTCATGTTTCCTGATGTTATTGTAAATAGTAATTTTTGCATTTCAATATACAATTACTTATGGTTAATATATGAAGTACTCAATGACCCGCATTCTGTACACTTAACTTTTTATTTATTTATTTATTTTTATTGAATCATAATTGATTACACATACTTTTGAGATTCAATGTTAACATATGTTGATCAAATCAATATTACTAGTATGTACATTGTTACTAATTGTACTTATTCTTAATGCCCCTTGTCCAATCTCTCCCCAATCCCCTTTTCCTCCCCCCTCCCACCTCTGATAACCCTAGATTTCTTCTCTCCCTCTGAAAACGTAATGGTTACTCTGTTGATTTGTTGCCTAGATGATCTGTCCAATGCTGAAAGGTATGTTCAGGTCCCCCAATATTATCATAGAGCAGATGCTTTTTCTGCCACTCTGAATGGGCTTTGTGGAGACAGACATCCTCTTCTTTTCTTTGGTCTCTGCTGGTTACTCTCCTGTGTCAATGCACTCCAGTGGCTGACAGAACATCTGTGTGGTGGTGGTGACATCTAGTCACTTTCGCAGCAGCCATGGTTACTGTGATGGCTGTGATGGGCCACCCACACAGAGGTGATGTTTTTGGCATGCTCCTTGGCACTGGAGATGTGCCTGGTTGTGTGTGGGAGGGTCCAGATCCTGGCTCCAAGCTTCAGGTCCAGGGCAGGCCCCAAGGCCTGGTTGTGTGCTGGTCGTTCGGTCCCCAGCTTCATACCTCTGGTCACCTGGTAGGTCCCAAGGCGCTGGTGGTGTGCCTGGGCCAGAACTAATTTTTTGTACTTCGCTCACTTCTAAAATGAGGGAACTTCCTGTGGGAACCAGTACTTGAGCTGTGTGGTTGAGCTAAGTTGCTGCTTTGCTGCTGTTTCCTTAGGGAAGACTTTTTGTGCAGCTCAGGGTTTAATGGTTGACCTTATAGGTACTTCTGGCTCTCCAGGGACCAGGTGCACCTGGGTTGTGTACAAACTCTGATCTGGGCCTGAATCTTTTGATCAAAGTGCACCCCATGCTATTCTTCATTCCTAACCAGTCTCCTCTGAGTGGTACTGTGCTGATTGGGGACAGATTGGCTGTCCTTGCTGTGTTCCAATGTTCTTCCAGTGGGCCCATCTCCCTCACCACCCATGCTCCAAACACTTCCCATGGGACGGGCCTGTGCCAGTCCCTCGTGGTGACTCACTGGCCTTTGAATGACTCCCCTTTTTCAGCTGTTCTGGATCGTCACTCCTGTGTGGGTCCACAGATGTCGGGCCTTAAAAACTAACGCCACCTTAAGTGATATTACAAGTGGATTAACGTGGCAGCCTAAGATGGCACCTGGAGGAAGTAGGGTGGGAGTGTCTGCGGGAACCTTGCCTTAGCCCTTATTGGCCAAATACGCGCTTCCGTGCTCAAGGTTGCAATAGCTAGGCATTGAGACAGGATGCATGCTCTCTTGACCTTTAAGCTGATAAGATTATGTAAAAAACCTCCCCTCCCTACCTGCCTATAAAAGCAAGTGCTTGTGTGATAATAAATGGAACTGCCTGACAGAACCCCCACCGCGTCTGAGTGTCCTTTGACCAGGGCTGGTTTGGGGCCGGCGGTTGTGCTCACCTCTCTTCATGGCTCTCTTCCCCGTCTCCTTCCAAAGGGGACCAGAGGGAAAGAGGAATCCCGGCCGTTCGCTTGCCCACTGAAAGGAATGAGGCTAGGGCTGTACGGGTCAGCCAGCAGCGAACCCGACACACAGGAAAACTGTTAGTGGTCTCACTGTCCTGGAGGCCACCAAGGCCCTCTTCTCCCCTGCCGCCTCCAAGCAACTCCATCTGAAGGGCACAGCTGCAGCTTCTGCTGGCTTCTGCTCCATGTGCTCTGCAGTTCCTGCCTTAAAGATGTGGCCGTGGCCAAAAAGCCCTGGGCAGTGTTTTCTGTCTCTCATCGTGGCTTCTCCCCCTTCACGAACTCCATAGGTTTCTCCTCCTCTTCCCCTGAGCTCCAGCGGCCCCACCTTGGCTGTTTTTATAGTTTTATAGTTGTAAATTGGTTGATTTGCACGAGAAAGTGACACTAGGGACCGTCTATTCCACCATCTTCACAGGAGTTATTTAACTTTTTTAGTTCCAGAGTTGCCTTTGTATATTTCTTAAGATTTTCTACGTATGTGATCAGGTAATTTGAGAATAGAGACAATTTTAATTCTTCAGTTACAAAATATATGTTTTTTATTTCTGGCTAGGACTTTCAATAAAGTGTTGAATAAAAGTGTTGAGAGCTGATATTCTTGCTTTTTTCCAAATCATAGAAAATATTCAGTCCTCTATTATAAAGTTATTAGTTTTGGAATTGGAGATGTTCTTTATCAGAGGACAGCCCCTTCTTTTCTTTGTTTGTGGAGGTTTTTTTATTAGTATACCATAAACTTTCTTAATTTTTAAGATTTCTTGATTAATTTAAAATATTAAGCCCACTTTACCTTCCTGAGACAAGACAGCTTCTTTGTATTGCATTATCCATTTTCAATATTTTGGGGTATAGTTTACTAATATTTTAAAAGTAATTTTGCATCTATGTGTATTGGGGATTTTGGTTTTCAGTTTTACTATACTTTCTCTGTTTAACTTGGATATGAGTATAAATACAGCATCATAAATTGAGTTGATACATGTTATCTCCCCTTTATTTTGTAAAATAACTTGCACTACTTGGTTATTATTTATTTTTTAATTGTTTGATGGAATTAACCAGAATTTTCTAAATAGGAACATTTTTTATTATAAATCAAAATTTCTTAAAATAGAGGGTAAATGTCAATTGATTAATTGATTGACTGATTGATTCTCAGAATTGGTTTGGGTAATATGTGTCCTTCAGGGATTGTACCTATTTTATTTATGCTGGTCAAATTTATTGGCATTAAGTTATTTATAACAGTTACTTATTATTCATTTTTAATTATTGTGGGATTTGTAGTTATCCCTATTTTTCAATTCTGATCTTGACTTTTTATGAGTTCTTTTCTCCTTTTTTATTTTATTCTGATCAACACAGCGAAAGGTTGTCATTTTTATTACTTTTTCAGGAATAGACTGTTTGGTTTCATCATTTTTTCTTAACTGTTTGTCCACTTTACCTTCCAATGATTTCCACTGTTACCTTTGGGTTTTTTTGGTTTGTTTTTTTCCCTTCTTATACTTATTCTGGCTTTAATGTGCTCTCTCTCTCTCTCTCTCTCTCTCTCTCTTTTTTTTTGTAGCTTCTTAAGGAAGAAAATCATAGAACTTAAGAAACTTAATTATGATGGACTCTCTCTTTTTTTTTGTAGCTTCTTAAGGAAGAAAATCATAGAACTTAAGAAACTTAATTATGATGGAAAGTTTATATTTATCCACACTATTATCATCTTTATGCAATTTTTCATTTGTACATGCTAGTTTTCATATAGTATTATTACTTCCTATATATTTGAGGGGTATCTTTTAGCAATTTATATAGTGTAGTTCTGCTATTTACAAGTTTTTAAGCTAAAAACAAGTTTTTAGGATGTCTTCATTTTTTTTTTTTCCTTTTTGTCTTTTTTTTTTCGTGACCGGCAACAGATCACAACCCTCAGTGTCGCGCCTGTACCGGACCGGGACCGGCAACGGGATCGTAACCCTCGGCGCTGCACCCGCACCTCGCTCAGCCAGTGAACGGCCGGTCTGCATGTGGGATCTGAACCCTCGGCGGGAGCACTGCCGCACTCCCAAGCGGCGCACTGTAGCAGTGCGCCACCGGGCCGGCCCAGGATGTCTTCATTTTTGAAGAGATTTTTAAATTAAAAATAAAATTCTGATTTGACATTTTTTCTTTTTTGTAGAGTACTTTATTTATATTACTCCATTCTTTTCTTGTTTGCATAGCATTTAAAGAAAAGTCTGCAGCAATGCTTCTTTTTATTTCATTTTATTTACTGTGTACTTTTGTTTTTCCTGCTTTTAATATTTTTTATCAATATTATTTTAGCTATTTAAATATAATTAACAACAATTTTTCTCTGTGTTTGCTGTTCTCTTTGGGGTGATTTAGCTTCTTGTATGTGTTAGTTCATAGCTTTAATCAATTTTAGGAAAATTTTTTTTCTTGAAATATTTTTCTGCTTCAGAAAAATATTGTGTTTTCTTTTGGATTCTCATGAGACGTTAAGTCATGTAAGTTAGTCTTTTCTTTTAGATTCTAATTACATGTAAGTTAGATCAGGTTTTTATTGTCCCTTGTTCCCTCCCTCATTCTTTTTTCTT
>NW_007726893.1:395554-396765 GCF_000696425.1 Galeopterus variegatus
CTTGTGTGTGCACCAAGGAAAGATGGTGTGAAGACACAGCAAAAAGCCAGCCATTCACAAGCAAGAAAGAAAGCCCTAGCCACAAACCTGATTTGCCAGTATTTTCATCATGGACTTCTAGCCTCAATAACTGTGAGAAAAAAGCTGTTGGTTAAGCCATCCAGCTACTGGAATTTTTCTATGGCAGTCTAAGCAAACCAACACAGATATGAATGTTGTGTTGTTGATGGTTTGGATTTCGTCTTCATTTTCTTTCTATTTTTCAAATTTCTATTTAACTGAAATTCTTGATTGTATGTATTTGTGGAGTACAGAGTTATATTTCAATACATTTATACGATGTGTAGTGATAAATCAGGGTAGTTGGCAAATTCATAATCATAAAATGTATCTTTTCTTTGTGATAAAAACATTTAAGTTCCTCTCTTTTAGATATTTGACAACATATAATAAATTGTCATTAATTATAGATACCTAGTACTACTGTACACCAATAGAAATTATTCTTTGTAATTACTCCCCATAATTTTGTGTCCACTAAAAAATCTCTCATTATACCCTTTCCTCCCTCTTCTTTCCAACCTCTAGTAACCACAGTTCTATTCTCTACTTTTAAAAGTTCAACTTTTATTATTATTATTATTATTGTTATTGTTTAGCTCCCACATGTGAGTAAGAATATGTGGTAGTTCTCCTCTGTCCCTGGCTTATTTCATGTAGCATGATTTTCTCCAAGCTCATCGATGAGGCTGCAAATGGCAGAATTACATTCTCTTTTTGGCCGATTAATATTGTGTATATATATATATACATAGTATTCCTCTGTGTGTGTGTGTGTGTGTGTGTGTGCCCTTGCATAGACCACATTTCTTTATCCAATCCTCTGCTGATGTACATTTAGGTTGGTTCCAAATCTTGTGCCCTCGCATAGACCACATTTCTTTATCCAATCCTCTGCTGATGTACATTTAGGTTGGTTCCAAATCTTGGCTATTGTGAATAGAGCTGCAACAAACATGGAAGTGCGGGTATCCCCCCAACATATTGATTTCTTTTCCTTTGGGTATATACCCAATAGTGGGGTTCATGGATCTTTTAATAGTTCTATCTTTAGTTATTTGAAATATCTCCAAACTGTTTTGCATAATGGCTGTACTAATTTGCAATCACACCAACAATGTATAAGAGTTTCCCTGTCTCTGAATCCTCAC
>NW_007726893.1:397252-403735 GCF_000696425.1 Galeopterus variegatus
CTGTACTAATTTGCAATCACACCAACAATGTATAAGAGTTTCCCTGTCTCTGAATCCTCACCATTAGTTATTCTTGGTCCTTTTAATAATAGCCAGTCTAACTGGGGTGAGACGATATCTCAATGTGATTTTGATTTGCATTTCTATGATGATTATTGATGTTATTTGTTCATTACCTGCTGATGATTTGGTTGTCTTCTTTCCAGAAATGACTATTCATCTCCTTTGTTATTTTTAATTATTTGTTTCTACTCCAATTATTTGCGTTTTGCTGTTAATTTGTTTGAGTTTCTTGTGTATTCTGGATATTAGTCCTTAGTCAGATACTGAGTTTGCCCACAGTATTTAGTACAGTAACATGCTGTAAAGGTTTGTAGCCTAGGAGCCATAGGCTATACCATATAGTGTAGGTGTATATTAGGCTATACCATCTAGGTTTGTGAAACTACACTCTAATGATGTTCACACAATGACAAAATTGCTTAAGGATGCATTTTCAGAATGTATCCCTATCTTTTAGTGATACTTGACTGTACAAATGAAAATAAATGTCACTGTTATGAACCAAATTTTTCCCCACAATCATATTTTGCAGCCCTAATCTCCAATGTGACTGTACAATCATATTTGCAGCCCTAATCTCCAATGTGAGATAAAGCCTTTACTGAGGCTATCAAGATTAAATAAAAGCATAAGGGTGGGGTCTTAATCCAATAGGACTAGTGTCCTTATAAAGAGAGACACTGAGATCTCAATATGTCTCTCTCTCTCCTCTCTCTGTCTCTGTCTCTGTCTCTCTGTCTCTGTCTCTCTGTATCTCTCTGTCTCTCCGTGAATACACAGAGAAGAGGTCATATGAAGACATAAGGAGAAGGTGGCCACCTACAAGCCAGGAAAAGAGGCTTCACCAGAAACCTCCCCTGACCTTGATCTTGGACTTCTAGCCTATAGGACAGTGAAAAATACATTTCTGTTGTTGAAGCCACCCAGATTGTGGTATTTCATTAATGACAGCTCCAGCAGACTAATACAGCCATCATCACCAAATTACCTGCTTTTTTTTTTTTTTTCTCTCTCAGGAACCATATTATTCTTAATGTATGAGGTTAAGGATACCATAAAAATATATATAAATATATATATGCACACACACTCCTACATAAGTATTAGGTTATTTTCCATTCTCCAGAATTTAGAGAAAACCTGAAGATATAAAATCAATAAAAATAAAACAGCACATCTAAAATCCTTTGAATATTCATTAAATTGTCCTCAAAATATTCCTAAGCACTATTATTCAATAAGAAGCTTGGCTATTTGAATTTAATGTATTAGAGAATAACCCAGGCTATAAAGGAAAACAAACAAAAAAAGTTTATCTTTAACGCTGTGTGTTGCTTGTAACCTCTAGTTTATTTTATTTCTTTCTGAACTGTAATATGCCATAAACTAAAAGAGAGTAATATTTTCTAAAATTGGACTACAATAAGATATAGCAAGTTTACTCTAAAATCCCAAGAGAAATACAAATAAGAGTAATGATTTTCACATAATAAAATGGAATTGGCATAAATCAATGTTAAATTATAAACCAACTGCCAAAGCTCTTATATTAAAAAATGTATTTTGTATTTGAATAACAAAAACCTCTGTAATCATGACAGTTAAAAAACAAAATGTTGCTCTAGAACAATGAAGTAATTCTCAGAACGAGTTTAGGCCAAGGACACCTGACCAATAGATTATACTGTAGTTTATTTCTCTAGGGATACAAAAAGAACATTATTATTTTATTTTACTTTTATAGAAAGCCTATTTCCAATTGAAAATATTTGTTATGCTTATTAGAGTGGGAAAATCTTAGTGTTTTTATTTTTTTCCTCTATAAAAGCTGTACTAATTTGCAATCACACCAACAATGTATAAGAGTTTCCCTGTCTCTGAATCCTCACTATTAGTTATTCTTGGTCCTTTTAATAATAGCCAGTCTAACTGGGGTGAGATGATATCTCACTATAAATCAACAAAAGAAATGGCACATTTTGTATCTACTAAGTAGATCAACAAAAGTCAAATTTAAACTTTTATGGCTAGTGGATGTAGTGATATTATATATGGATATTTTCACTCTAATGCTAATAAGCCTTCTACTTCTTGAAATAGAGCCGCATGTAAAGTGTTTTTGTTTTAAGATTCGTTCTATTCAATAAAAAATTCATTATTTGACTATAAAACTTTCATTGGTGATGAAATTGATATTCTCCAATTTTGAGTGAGTCATATCTAAACAATAGTGTATATTTTATGTACATACGTTGTTACTATGCTATGTACCATATACCATTTGATGCAGTTTACAAATATCTCAAATCTTCACCAAAAATGTATAGGGTAAGAATTATTCTCATTTCACACACATGGCCACTGGGGTAATGTATTCAAGCTGCAAACCTATTTAGCGGGAGAACTGAGATTAGAACTAAGTATACATTATAACATATTGTGAGTAATTACCACAAGACAGTAAATGTCAACATCATATTACCTCACATTTAGTTGAAGATTTATCTTCATGATTGGCATAGTAAGACCTTCCATAATTTCTTCAAAATTAAAATTTTTATTTTATTTAATTTTAAAATAAGCACATACATCTCATACTCCTATTTTATACATATATATATATATTTAGTTTTGAATTTCCTTTCCCTCATTCTGGTCTGACAGAAAACATAAGTGCCTCCTTTTGATTTTCATATGTATTCTACTCTATTATTTTTCTATACATATATCCATACAATTTTATGTGTGTTTATCAATTGTAGTTGTGTATAAATTTGGTAAAAGGAATTTGCATATTTATTTACATGACATTAGGCAAAGAGATGAGTTGTATAAAATGCAATCAACTGGTTTTATAACTAAGCAGAATTATTCTTATTTCTCTTACACTATTCCTCCCAGCTGCTTTTACATCATTAAACTTTACCTAGATCTTGAAAACATATGACAAATTTGAATATTGTAGCAGATGAGAACATTCTTTAGAAACTTAGTTGGTATTTATAATTTCTTCCATTTTTAATATCCAGCTTATTTTGTTCTTTTGATTTCTTCTGCTTCACAATAGATTGCTTTTGATTTAGAAAACTCTTTGTTTTGATAATAATGTTTTAAAATAGAAAACTCTATTGGTAACAGTAATCATACAATGTGGGCATGCCTTTTTGCTACATTACCTGTATGTAGGCTAACCTCATTTGAATATATGCATTTTGAAGGGCTTATTTAATGTCTCTAGAGTAAAAAAAAGCAGCATATTCAAAATCCAGTTGAAAATATGATAGCACTGGTTTATATTTTTCTAGTTCTAATTTATTTATAATACTTTTGAGAGTACCTTAAAAAACAAATATTCCCAAATATTGTTATTAATTTAAATCATTATTTTATTCTAGGAGTATAGCAATGCAGATCCTAGAATGGCATTTTTTTTTTTAAACAGAGACACCAGAGGCAAAACTAGTTCTCCTGTTAGAGTTTCAGTAGTCTTAGATATCTGTATTTCAGATGACAACCTTTGACATGCAGTAATTCATTTTGAGATCTCTAATTTGGAGTTTAAATATGGATTTTTTTTTCTCCTGATGACTGACTTGTATTTTCTGTGCATAATTCAGGAGAAGCCACAGAAAATTAGTCTTTAGCTTAATTGTCGTTTGACATAGAACAAGCTTAGTTCGGTGTTTTTTGTAAGATAGAAATTAGTTCATTCAGAGCTTTCAGATAATGAAGAAGCACCTCAATAATAGTACGAACTCAATCTGTAACAAAAAAACTTCCATTAAATAAATATTCAATGATGCTTACTCTTCTGGAGATAAAACAGTGAAGATAAACACTAGTGAATCCTGCTCCCACTGAGTTTATGGTATAAAGAGAAAAATGAATATTAGTAAGTTTACCAAAAATGCATCAAATAACAAATGCTCTGAAAAGGTTGAAAACTTATGATATAAAGATATCATATAACTGGAGAGACTGTCTTAAAGACATATTAGAAACAACAAACTAAGATTGATTAAATGATGAAAATATTTCTTTTAAAAATATGTATTTTCTGGTATTTAAAGAAAGCTAATCTGATTTTTCTAAGTTCATACTTCCCGGCAATATTTTTTCTGTGTAAATTACAGCCACATATCTTCTTTCATGAAACCACCTCAGCTTATCTTTGGCGTGCGTGTGTGTGTGCTTGTGCGTGCAATTTTGTAATGTCAGTATATTCATGTATTTTTATGTTGTTATTTCATCTAACTTACGTTTATAATTCCCAATTTGTTTGTAGTGCTATTCATAAGAAATATGCTTTAGAGATTCATCTAATGAAAACAAAGAGTCTTGGATTTTTTTTACCCTCAATGTGAAACTTCGAAAGGTTTAGCAATTTCCATAAGCTCCATGTCAATAAGAAAGAGGCTTGCCATGGAGAAAATCATCTTAAATAACAGTCCTGCAAAAGATATAAAGCAATTGTTTTGCTTCTTTCCAAAGAGTCTTGGATTTTTTTTACCCTCAATGTGAAACTTCGAAAGGTTTAGCAATTTCCATTTGCTCCATGTCAATAAGAAAGAGGCTTGCCATGGAGAAAATCATCTTAAATAACAGTCCTGCAAAAGATATAAAGCAATTGTTTTGCTTCTTTCTCATTTGGTCATTTTACCAAAGTGAATGCACTTACAATGCAACAGTGAAAGACATCTGTTTCCACAATCCCACAGCCGTGGTTACCCAATTCATGCAGTTGTCAACACTGCTTTTATTTAGAAGCATTTATTTTGTAATGGTGCTAATAATACAAAGTAATATGGGTTGTATTAGTTTTCTATGACTGCTGAAGCAATATACCAAAAATGTAGTGATTTAAAACAACATAAACTTATAAATATGCTTCAGAGATTAATTAAAATGGGCTAAAATGAAAGTGGTGTCAGGGCTGCATTCTATCTGGATGTTCTAGAGAAAACTCCGATTCCTGGTCTCTTTCAGCTTCTTGAGGCTGCCCACCTCCCCTGGCTCCTAACCCTCCTGCTCCATCCAGCCAGCTTCCTCTAGCCAGAAGCAGCAGGTCAAATTGTTCTCACATCACATCACTTCGATTCTGACTCTTTCGCATACCTCCCTCTTCCACTTGTAAAAAATTACATCTGGCCCCCCTAAATAAATTAGGATAATCTCCCTATTTTAAGATCAACTGATAAGTGACCTTAATTCAATCTGCAACTTTAATTCCTCTTTGCTCTTTAACCTAATACACTCACAGTTCTGAGCATTAGGAAATAGACATCTTTGGAGACTTCATTGTTCCTACCACATATAGTAACTCTTAAATCCTGAATAAATCACCCAGATTAATCCAGTGCATCCATTATTCAACCATTTATTATCAGTCTAATTATGTGTGAATAGTTATATGGTAATTGTGGAAGCAAATTATTTGTTTTATAACCTACTTATTCAAGTGTGTTCCACATGGTGAAAGAAATTAAGGGGGGCTGATCCTACATGAACAAAACCATTTTCAGTGTTTACATAAAATGAAATTCATAGTACACATGTAAAACACTTTTTAAGAATTCCAAAATATATAAACATGCTTTGATTCATTTAACCTTTGAAAAAAATGTAAAGTAGACAAGCAAGAGAAGCTATTACTATATCCATATTATAGATAAAAAAATAAAAGCTCACAGAGCTTAAGAAACTGACAATAGAAAAGGGAAAATTTAATCTTACCAGACTTTCCACAAAACTCATTCTATTAAAAGCTGGATCTGGTAAGTACTTGGCTTGCCTTACAGTCAATTTAATCTCGTAGAAGCTAGAGAGAATGATGAAAGGGATTGCTATTCTCTACTTAATTTTAACCAACAAGAAGTAACTGACAGGCAAGGAAGCTGAAATGACAGAAAATCTGGAAGAAACTCAGTTTGAACTCTTAGAATTTATTATTGTCAAGGTTGTTTACTTGGGCCTAGTCAACATACACCCTATAATACTGGATTACTTTCAGAAATAAAATTCTGAAGATGCAGTCACAAATGATCCTAAGTGATGAAAAAAAAAAGAGTAAGAGTATTTAAAAAGTCAGTTATGAAAAAAATATATATATAAAAGATGGAATAGAGCATTATTATTAAAGGTAATTACAACAAATGGCCATGAAGATGTAAAAATTGTTTTAAAGCAAAACTAGCATGAAATGATTCTTGTGACAATGTATTAAACGATTAGAAAATGAAAATGACTTTTAAAGTTATATTTACCATGAGAGAAAAAATGTTAAAAACAAAGCCCGGTTTACTTTAAGGCAGTGTTTTGGGCTGGCCAGTTAGCTCAGTTGGTTAGAGTGTGATGTTGGTAACACCAGGGTCAAGGGTTCAGATCCCCAAAATGGCCAATTACCAAAAAAAGAAAAAAAAA
>NW_007726893.1:404588-407869 GCF_000696425.1 Galeopterus variegatus
TCTAGATTATAGAATGTGATATAGTTAAGGTAATATACTAAAGCATTAATTATTAAAATTTGATATTTTTTATCATTTAACAAATGACATTTCTTTGAAATAAAGCTTCTCATTAGTAAAAGAAAATAAATGCAACTGCATGCTCATTATAAGTGACACACCCAAAATATTATAATGCAAAGGGGTAGATAAAGGAGATGATAAAAATATACCATGGGAAAGCTAGTAAATATAATATACACTGGTCTACCAATATGGTATACCAGTATAACCTCTGCTAATACACCACATTCTCATGTAGCCAAAAATTAATTGAGAAAGTCTACCATCAACTTAATTCTCTTACCCAGTAGAGTATGAGCATGCATTCTTTCTCTGTAAAGGATTAGTTGAGCATTCATTATAAGCCAGACTTGATTCCTGCCTCAGAACATTTATAATCTCATGGAGATGGGAATGGCTAGCAAAGGCAACAGTTAGTCCATTTTAGCCAGGATCCCCTTGATCCCACTCTGAGGATAAATGTGCATGTTTCAGAAAATTAATTAATTAATTAAATTTAATTTTAAAAAGAAGAAATTATATTAAAACATATAAAACTAAAATGATTAATTCTTACAATATTGTCACTAGAAAGGGCAAGCAAATAATTACAAATAATTTAAAATAATTAAACGTGCCATTTTAATATACTGTAAGACTTCCATCTGAAATCTGTGGTGATAATTGTGGTTATTCAAAAAAATAGTGCTGGAATTACTGGTTATGTATATGCAAAAAGAAATACTTTGAAATTTCTCAAATACCACATCAAAATCAAATTCTAAATTTGTTAAGGTGTTAATGTAACATGAATAAATAAATAATATTAATTGCAAAATAAAAAAACAGGTGAATATTTTAACAGCACGTATTTAATGTATACAACTTTATGTATTAGGGCATATGCATACACATCCGTGAAACCGTCATCACCTACAAGTTCGTGTGTCCCTTCTCCTCTCACCTTTTTGGTGGTAAGAACACTTTACATGAGATCTGCCTTCTTAGACTTTAAAATATACAATACAACATTATTAATTATAAGCACTGTGTTGTACAACCCATCTATTCATCTTTATTTATTTGTATAAATAAAACTTTATATCAATTTAATAGCTCCCCATTTGCCCCTCCTCTCAGACCCTAGTAACCATTGCTCTATTTTCTGCTTTTATGAGTTTGACTAACTTATATACTTCATACTAGTGGAATAGTGCAGAATTTGTCTTTCTGTGAGTAGCTTATCTCACGTAGTTAAATGTCCTCTAGGTTCATCCATATTGCTACAAATGGCACCTCAGACCCTAGTAACCATTGCTCTATTTTCTGCTTTTATGAGTTTGACTAACTTATACACTTCATACTAGTGGAATAGTGCAGAATTTGTCTTTCTATGAGTAGCTTATCTCACGTAGTTAAATGTCCTCTAGGTTCATCCATATTGCTACAAATGGCAAGACTTTCTTCTTTTTTAAGACTGAATAGTATTCCATTGTGTGTATATACATTTGCGTGATCCATTCATCTGTTGATATACATTTGAGTTGTTTTCATATCTTGTCTATTGTGAGTAATGCTGCAATAAATATGGGTGTACAGATATCTCTGAGATATTTATTTCAATTATTTTGGGTAAATAGCAAGAAGCAAGATTGCTGGATCATATGGCAGTCCTATTTTTAATTTTTGACAAAATTTTGTACTATTTTCCACAGAAGCTGCACTATTTTATATTCCCACCAACAGTGCACAAGCATTCCGATTTCTTCACAGTCTTGCTAACAGTTGTTATCTTTTGGATTTTTAATAATAGCCATTCTTACAGGTATGAGATGATAGCTCATTGCAGTTTTGATTTGAATTTCTCTGATGATTTTCCCATTCTTTAACCAGGTTATTTGTTTTTTCGTTATTAGGTGTAAAAATTTCTTGCATATTTTGGATATTAATCCCTTATTAGATGTACTTTGCAAGTATTTTTATCTCTATGTTACCTTTTTACTCTGTTGATTTTTTCTTTTAGTGGGCAGAAGTTTTCAGTTTGATATAATCCCACTTGTTTAGTTTTGCTTTTGTTGCTTGTGCTTTGGTGTCATACCCAAGGAACCACTGCCAAACCAAATGACAGGAAGCATTTCCCCTATGTTTTCTTCTAGTAGTTTTATAGTTTGATATACCATATTAACAAAATATGGCTAAAAGTCACATGATCATTCAATAGATGCAGAAAAAGCATTTGACAAAATTCAACATAGTTGCATGATAGAAAGAAAATATCTCTCAGTAAACAAGGTATAAAAGAAATTTACCTCAATACAATAAAGGCTATATAGGAAAGCCTACAGCTAACAGACTCATCTGTGAAAAACTAAAAGGTTTTTTTCTAAGATCAGGAAAAAGGCAAAGATGGTCCCTCTCACTACTTCTGCTCAGCATAGTCCTAGACATAGCAATTAAGCAAGAAAAGTAAAAGCATCCAAACTGGAAAGGAAAAAGGGAAATTATTTATTTGCAGACTAAGGTATCTTCTATGTAGAAAACCCTAAAGACTCTATTAAAAAACCTGTTAGAACTAATAAACAAATTCATTAAAGCTATGGGATACAAAATCAACTCAGAAATTGATTGTATTTCTATACACTGACAGAAACTATATAAAAAGAAAATTAAGAAAACAATCCCACTTACAATAGATTCAAAAGAAATCAAAATACTTAGGAATTTCAAGGAGATGAAAGACTTATACACATAAAACTACAAATCATTGCTTAAGTGAATTAAAGAAACAAATAAGTGGGAAGACACCTATGTTCATGAATGGAAAAGTTAATTTTTTCAAGATGTCCAAAAATACCCATAGTGAATTACAGATTCAATTCAATCCCTGTCAAAATCCCTATGGATTTTTACAGAAATAGAAAATCAACTCTAAAATTCACATGGATCTTAAAAGACCCTGAATAGCCAAAGCAATCTTGAGAAAGGAGAAAAAAGTTGGTGGCATCCCACTTACCAATTTCAAAACATATTACAAGTCTATGGGTAATTAAAACAGTATTGAACTAACATAAAGATAGACATTTAGACCAATGAAACAAAACATAGAGACCAGAAATACCCCCTACATATATAGTCAGCTGATTTTTGACAAGGACAGTCTGTTGAACAAATGGTCCTGGGGAAACTGGATATCCAAAGGCAAGAAAATGAAATTGTACCCTTATCAAACATCATACCCC
>NW_007726893.1:408121-422985 GCF_000696425.1 Galeopterus variegatus
CCCCAAATCAATTTAAAATGTATTAAAGATTTAAATGTAAGTCCAAGTGAATTTTTTATAAAATTGAAATAGTGAAAAATTTTCCAAAATGACAGCAAAGGTAAAAGCAACATTTTTAGGTTTTGAAATAAATTGTTTTTAATAAATATTTATTATGGACCTAATTCATTTCAGGCAAGTTCCTGGGGATGTAATCATAAGCAAAACAAAAATAATCCCTGTCTCATTACCTACAGTGGATTTACTGGAGCTGATGAATTTCTCTTTCAATTTTACCTGCTCATTTTGATTGAAAACGTTATCTTAGAGCTTCCTGAGAAAGGCGACACTGTGTATAAAATCTGGGGGATTTTTTTATGCCTCATATTTTAGAGAACGTTAGGTGCATCACTCAAAATTTGAAAGCTACTACTGCTTTCTAGCTTCCAATTATCCTTCCTGCTCCTTTATGTATAACCCTCTTCCCTTTATGGAAGCTCTTAGGTTTTTCTCTTATACTTGGCAATATAAAATATAATAATGTGCCTTGGTTTGATTCCCTGTGCATTAACTGTTTTTGTTCTACTTTTCTGTCAAGGTAAGGCCTTTCTTAAATGTATGATGAACTGTGGCTGTCTAAAAAGAGGAAGATCCTGAAGAACTGATGAGAAGCTCTACATTTGTTGTTGAGATTGTTGACAGCAAAGCCTCACCTAGCATGACCAGAATAAACCATTTAATTGAGGAATATTCAAGTATGAATATTTATAGGTATTTTGTCTTGAGCTGCTCAGTTTCTCCAAAGCCTCCAACTTTATGTTTGCTGGCTATAAATCAGTGTTCTAGAAGTCCAGGGGAAGATAGAAGTGTGATTTTATGGGGGTCTCCCTCTCAATATAAAAATTTTCACTTACTCCTGACCGTGCTCAGTACGTTGTCTCACCTCTTTGCACAGCAGGAACTGGTTCTTCCTAAGCCAGAGTCTATCGTTTAACCTCTACAGAGTGTAAATGTCTCATCTTCTGATAGGAGAGACCCTCTCAATATAAAAATTTTCACTTACTCCTGACCGTGCTCAGTACGTTGTCTCACCTCTTTGCACAGCAGGAACTGGTTCTTCCTAAGCCAGAGTCTATCGTTTAACCTCTACAGAGTGTAAATGTCTCATCTTCTGATAGGAGAGAAGCAGGAAAATTGGCTTCTTTCATGAGCTGGGGATGATTTCTGGTTTTCTAATGACTTTGAAATAATCTTTTTGTTTATAGCTTGGGTCTCTGTCCTTGCCTATGAGTCCATTGTGCTTATAATTCTTGTAGCCATTCTGTTTACTTCTGGCTTGCTCCCTCTTATATGACGAGATAAATCAGTTATCACTTGTTCATGTGCTTTCTAGCTCAAAACAATTCAATAAACCTCTTGTTTTCAATTTTTTTGTTTTTTCTTTCTTGGCTGGATGAATTTATGCCGTTCTTGGTCCTTTACAACTACTAATGTGGAATTTTACAAGGAGCAGAAAAAAATGCATATATTCAATTCTATATGCTAGAATATATCCATTATTTTATAACACCTGCATTATACATTATACATATAACGCATTTTTAATGGGTGATACATTGAAAATGATAAATCATATTGTTATGAAATATAGCCTTTCATATACCATTTAATGAATCTCAGCTCCTACATGGTGCCACTGAATGCTAGCTAACATTTAAGTTTTAATTTTAATACCAGCATTTCAATGAAATTTTCAGTAATTGATGTCAAAGTTATCAGGTGTGGTTTTAAATTAATTAATTATTTATTTTTAAGAATAATATGGGGAAAACTTAGAAGAAGGAGCATCTAATACAGTATTCCATAATTGCTAAAAAGTCACAAGTTAGACTGATGAATTTAAGGAAAAGCATGTCTTCTTAATACTAAGATCTATTTTTAAAATGTGTGAACAATGAACCAAAATAGTAGACTAATATAGGTCCTTAGTTTCTTTCATACTTAAAATTCTAAAAATAACAGAAAGGGTTTGGTATAAATTAACTCCACATGTTGTGGATTAAATCCAATACCATATCAGAAAGAAAGCAGAGATAATAATTACAGGCCAGAAATTTGTAAATTTTCTCAAATATTTAAAAGAGATTAAATCCAGAAGAGAACTTCCATTGAGTTATAGTGTAGGGAGTGTTGAAAGCCTAAAGTAATGATCAACAGAGACGAACAAATCAACATCTACCTTTGCTGTGAATCAACTCACAAAATCTTGCCTTGCTTAGTGAACACCAGGAGTGACAGAACCCCACTCCTCCCCAACCTTAGGAGGCAAATTGCTAAGGCTACGTGTCTGGCAAGGCATACTGTCCCTCTCCCACAATTTTTGGATACTACATGCTATAATATGAACTGAATTCCAAATGCAAGCCAAACAAATAGAATTATGAATAACCAACACATCAATACAAAAATTTACCATCAAGAACATTTAAATAACTGATAAATCAATCTATAAGAAAACTAAAAAGACTGGTATGCTAGTCTCTTTTCTAAGTTTATTAGAGAGTGTGGTGCTGATAACATCAAGGTCCAGGATTTGATCCCCTTCTTCTGGGTAGTTGCTAAAAACAAAAACAAATAAACAAAACAAACAAACAAACAAGAATTAAAGAAAGGAAGAAGGAAACAACGAAGTATGGGCAAAAGTTGTAAAAATGTGTTTTAAACAAGAGAAAGCAAGAATGACCATAAAAATATATAAAATACTTTATCTTATCAGTAGTCAGAGAAATACAAACTTCATTTTTTATCATTCATAAGTTGAAGAAAATTTCAAATTTAGGCAGTCCCAAATATAGGAATGGATTTGGAGAAAAGAGGAATTTTATATACAAATGTTGAGAATGTGAACTGTTGTAATCACTTTTAAGAGCGAAGCAATACCTAGTGAAGTAATAAATGTACATACTGTACAATATGGCAATTTCACTTTTAGGAAAATGCCACAAAGAAATTCTGATAGATGGTAATATAAATACAAGCACCAAGATATTCCCTGTGACATTATTTTTCATAGAAAAACAATTGAAAACATAGTAACAATTCTACACTATGATATATTAGTAATTGACTACGTGTATTAACTGTCAACATAAAATACTAGAAATATTAGTATCGAATGAAAAAGCGAGTTACACTTGGCTCCAGTGGACAATCTATAAAACATACAAAAGTAAACAAAATTGTCAATGCATAGGTATATAGGAAATCATAAACCCTTGAAGAAGAATGATGAGGATCTCTGGGAGGAGAAAGAAAGTACCATTAAAAAGTGATAAAAAAGAGTACTTCAACTGTTTTCATGACTTTCTTTTTTTTATTGATTATGCATATTCAGGGGTACAAAACTTATTGTCACCACCTGTGCCCAAGATGTGATTAGATCACATTGATTGATTAGATCAATACTATCAGCATGTCCATTACCACAAACTGCAATTATTCCTCGTGCCCCCCACCCAACCTCTCTCCTACCTCCCACCCCTTCTCCCCAACCCAGCAATCCTAGGTGTGCTCTCTCCCTCTGCAGGTCCAATGCACCACTGTGGTCTTTCTTCCCTTCCTTCATTCTCTCTTAGCTTCTACTTATGAGTGAGGACATGTGGTATCTTTCCCTCTATTCCTGGCTTATTTGACTTAACAAAAGTATCTCCAAACTCATCCATGTTGCAACAAATGTCAGAATTTCATTCCTTTTTTGTTAATGGCTGAGTAGTATTCCATTGTGTATATATACCACATTTTCCTTATCCAGTCATCCGTTGATGAACACTTAAGTTGGTTCCGTATCTTGGCTATTGTAAATAGAGCTGCAATGAACAGGGAAGTGCAAGTATCCTTTCAACATGATGATTTCCATTCCTTTGTGTATATACCCTGATTGTTAGGATTGTTTTTTTCCATTTCCATTAAGAATGTCATTGGTATTTTGATGGGGTTTGCATTGAATTTGTAAATTGCTTTGGGAAGTATTGACATTTTCATGATGTTGATTCTTCTAATTCAAGAGCATGGAATGACTCTCTGTCTTTGTGTATATTCATTAATTTCTTTCAGTAGTGACTTATACTTCTCATTGTAGAAATCTTTCACCTCCCAGGTATTTTGTCTTTTAGGTTACTATTGTAGATGGGCTTACTTTATTGATTTCTCTGTTAGTTCATTATTGGAGAACATAAATGCAACTGACTGAACATGGAGCATTGCTTTTATATCCTGCAACATTACTGAAATTATCAATCAATCAAATATATTGGCACATAGCTCTTTGTAACAGTCTCATGATTTTTTACATTTCTCATTTCTGTTGTATCATTTGTAACATCTTTTTTATTTCTGATTTTTTGTAATTTGGGTCTTCTCTCTCTCTCTTTTTCCCCCTTCTCTCTCTCACACACACACACACTCTCTCTCTCTTTTGTTTTTGTTGTTGTTGTTAACCTAGCTAATGGTTGGATTTTTTTGTTTATCTTCTCAAAAAAAAAACAACTTTTTGTTTCTTTGATCTTTTGTATCATTTTGGGGGTCTCTATATCATTTTGTTCTGCTCCAATCTTAATCATTTCTTTCTGTCTACTAACTTTAAGATTGGATTGTTCTTGTCTTTTTAGTTCTTTGAGGTGTAGTATTGTCAACTTGAAATCTTTCTTTTTTTTATGTAAGCATTTATTGCTATTAAATTCCCTCTTTGTATTGCATTTGTAGTATCCCACAGCTTTTAATATGATGTGTCTTTATTTTCATGGCTTTATAGAAAATTTTTAATTAACTTTAATTTCTTCTTGTAGCCATATGTCATTCAGGAGCTTGATGTTTAATTTCCATGTATTTGAATACAGTCCTGAATTTTGCTTATTATTAATTTCTAGTTTTAATTTGCTGTGATCTGAAAAGATACTTGAGATGATTTTGATTTTTTTAAAGTTATTGAGACTTGATTTGTGACCTAGCACATGGTCTATCTTGGAGAATATTCCATGTGCTCATGATAAGAATGTATATTATGTGGCTGTTGGATAGAATGTTCTGTAAATAACTGGCAGCTCTAATTGTTCTAACATGTAATTTAAATTCTGTGTTTCTCTTATGATTTGTTACCTGGATGATCTGTTCAATGATGAGAGAGGGGTGTTCAGATCCCTATTCAGGTCCCTATTGTTGTATTGAGGTCTATCACTTTCTTCAGGTTTAATAGTGTTTGCTTTAGATAACTGGGTGCTCCGGTTGCATGCACAGGTATTTATGATTGGTATGTCTTCTTGCTGTATAGAACTCTTTATTATTATATAGTGGCCTTCTTTGTTTCTTTTTATGATTTTTAGTTTAAAGTCTATTTTATCTGATATAAGAATAGCTATTCCTGCTTGGTTTTAGTTTCCATTTGCATGGTATATTTTTTTCCATCCCCTCATTATTAGTCTGTGTGCATCTTTACAGACAAGGTGAGTCTCTTGAAGACAGGAGTCTCTTGAAGACAGCATCTTTACAGACAAGGTGAGTCTCTTGAAGACAGCATATAGTTGGGTCTAGCTTTTTGATCCAATCCATCAGTCTGTGTCTTTTGAGTGGGGAGTTGAATTCGTTTCCATTTAGGGTTGTTATTGAGAGGTATTGCTTTAGTCCTGCCATTTTATCACTTTTTGTTTAGATGTTTTAAATATTGTTTGTTCCTTTCTTTCCCTTTTATTATTCATCCTCAATGTTTTTCCCCTCTGAGGTGTTAATATTTAGTTCCTACTTTCTTTCTCATTGGCATTTGTGTTTTACCAGTGAGTTTTTGCCTTTCTCGTGTATTTGTGGTAGTGATTATTGTTTTTTGGATTCCAGACCCAGTATTCCATTGAGAATTCCTTGTAAGGTGGTCATGTGGTGATGAATTCCTGCAGTTCTGGTTGTCTGGAAAATATACTATTTCTCCCTCATTTCTGAAGGATAATCTTGCTGGACATAGTACTCTTCACTGGCAGAATTTTTCTTTTAGTATTTTGAATATGTCGTCCTATTTTCTTCTTGCCTGTAGATTTTTGGTTGAGAAGTCTGCTGTTAGTCTGATAGGGGCTCACTTAAAAGTGACATGATGCGTTTCTCTTGCTGCTTTTAAGATTCTCTATCTTTGAGTTTTGCTGGTTTGACTATTGTGTCTCAAAGAGGATCTTTTTTGGATTGAATCTGTCTGGGGATCTTTGAGCTTCCTGGATCTGAAGGTCTATATCTCTCCCTAAACATTATTTAATTGAATAGATTTTCATTGAATAGAATTATTCAGTGCCTTTACTTTTCTCCTACCCTTATGGAGCACATATGATTTGGATGTTTATGCACTTAAGGTTGTCTTCTTGCTCTCTTGGAGTTTCTACGTTTTTTTAAATTATTTTTTTTCCTTTTTTCTGTCAGCCTGGGTTTATTTTATAAAGACCATCTTTGAATTCAGAAATGCTTTCTTCTGTTTCTTTTAATCTGCTACTTATGTTCTAAATTGTGTTTTTTATTTCATTGAATATATCTTTCAGATCCAGGAGTTTTTCTACATTCTTTTTTAAGGTATTAATTTCTTTGTAAATTTCCTCCTTCATATCCTGGATATTTTTTCTCATTTCATTGTTTTACCTGAGTCCTCTCTTATCTCACTGAGTTTCCTTAAGATACTTACCAGAATTCTTTTTCAGTCATTTCAAGGGTTTCCTGTTCTATAGGATCTGGTACTTGAAAGTTACTAAATTACTTTGGTGGTGTCATATTTTCTGTTTTTCACATTTCTGGAATCTCTATTTTGATTTCTGGTCATCTTGTAGATCAGTTGCTTCTTCTATTACTCTGGAGTGGACTTTGAGTAGAAAGATTTCTTCCTTTTTTTCCAGGTTCCCCAAGTGACTGTACTTGTGTCAATGAAGTCAAATATGCAATGAGCCTCCTGCATAGTGGTCTTAGATATTACTGTGGCCATCCTTGTAGATGTAGTTCACATAGCAGTAGAACCTGGGGTGGTGGCTGCTGTGGACCACCTCAGCAGAAGTTATGTGAGGCCTGCCTGCTGTCATCTGTGTGAGGTCCTGCCTTCTGCATGGACGAGGCAGTGTGAGACAGTGGGGTCAGCTGGCCAGCTTTTCTGCCTTCCTGGGGACTGCTCCAAAGACCTTTATTTCCTCAAAAACTGTTTGCTGAAAAATGTGGCAAATGTTAACATTCATTAAATATATATGGTGGCTACATGGATTTTTAAAATTATTCTCTGTTCTCTTTATTTTGCATAAGTCATAGTATAATTACATGAAAAATACTGCAAAACTAAAAACACAGCTTCCAAATCACTTTTGAGTCACACAGGAAATTAGTATCCCTTTATAAGACCACTACACTAAATCATGTTGGATGTAGCCAAAGAGAGGTTCGGAAGAAAAAATTTTGCCTTAAATGTAGTAATTGTAAGGGGCCGGCCCAGTGGCTCACTTCTACAGTGCGCCGCTTGGGAGTGCGGCGGCGTTCCCGCCGAGGGTTCGGATCCCACATACAGACTGGCCGCTCACTGGCTGAGCGAGGTGTGGGCACAACAACAAGGGTTGCGATTCCATTGCCGGTCACGAAAAAAGACAAAAAAGGAAAAAAAAAATGTAGTAATTGTAAAATAAAAAATTTTAATTTGAGTGAAATAAGCATTTAACTTGAATAGTTAGAGTTAAGCATAGACAACATAAATCCAAACAGTAAAATGAGAGGCAGCCTAGAATAGTTGTTAAGATTGATCTCTAGAGTTAGGCTACTTAGGTTTGGGTTCAGTTTTTGCCATTTACCAGCTCAAAAACTTGGAAATTTACTTAAATCACTCTGCTTCAGTTTCCACCTCTTTTAAAGGGAATAATAATTGTAACTTCTTCATAGGATTTATATCACAATTAATGTATTAATATTATTAAACCACTTAGTATAGTGCCTGGTTCATGAAGTCAATACTGTATGAGGATTATATAATTCTATGTAATAGTTTGATAACTAATTTTTTTTCAAAAAAATATTAATATAATAAAAGAAAAAGAACAAAAGTTAATTAGATGGGAAACAAAACCAAAATATACTCAAAGACTGACTGGATCAATAAAACCAAATGCTAGAATTTGAAAAGATAGGGAAAAATTTGGCAAGTCCAGTTGAAAACATAAAAGAATATCAAAGAAAGATAAAAACATTAGGAGCAAGGAAGCTGACATAACCTTTTGATGTTGAAAGAATAAAAGAAGGAATTGTTGTAGACAGCTCAAATGATATTTGGTGAATTCTTTCATTATGGCATTTTGAAACACAACAGAAATGTAGAACTAATTATTAGAGCACTATTAGGTAGAACACTAGCTGTCTTTTAAAAATTTAGTGATGATTTGATAAAGTATGCATTAAAGTTTCTCTATGCAACTCAAGAAGGAAGAATTAATGCAAAAAGTAAGACATCATAGAAAGTCTTATTTTATTTAATATAAATTTAATATATTCATTTCCTTGCCAACAAACAATAAAACAATTTAGTAATATTTGACTCTTAAGGTACTTTCCAGATCTGAGATTATCATTACATGATTCTGTTTTCTGAATAGTATTCTTTTGTACTAAACTATGTGAAGCTAGTAGAGATTTCCTTCCAATAATATACAGGACATTTATAATATCTGCCAGTTTTACATAGTTCTATCAAGGATACTTGGAATCTATAAAACAGCAAAATACTATCACCTTTGTCTCCAGACTATATGGACACCTTGTGTATTCTTCACCTTTCTGTGAAAGGGCATCCTATGTAAAAATAGAGATAGTTATAGATCTCAGGAGCAAATGCAAGCTCAAAGAATATAAGCACCAACTTTGAATGGTGGAGGAAGAAGGAACTTTTTCAGTCAGGAGAGTGGTCTCTTGGTCACGCTCTATGATTTCAGTATAGGACACAATGTACTGAAAGTTTGGGTAATGGAGCCCTTTGCTTGTATTTGGTACCTAAGAGAAATCATCTGTATGAGGGCCACAATGCCTTCCTTACCCTATCTCCCCCATAGCATGTCTGCATGAATAGAATTATTTCTGGAACCTGGATTATGGACCTAATTGTAAATTCCTAAGGATTTTGCCCATAATAGATACCCAACTTGTTCAGAGCTGTGATCCCAATTCCATATGTTCTATATGTAGCAATTTTCCGTTTGCATAAAATATTTCCCTGAACATCCCATGAACAAAAACTACAATCTCTACCAAAATTCAGAATTGTTTCCATCTACATTATGAAGCATGGGATTTGAGTGACATAGGTTTTGATAGGTACCTGAGTTGATTTTAGTGTCAGCACTTCAGCATCAAAGTGGGTGGTAGAGATCATTCTGTCTGAAGAAAAATAAAATCTGTTGAAATCTGTCACTGTGTTGCATTCCACGTGGCCATTAGCTGATGGTCATATGTAATGAGCATTAGTAGCACTTTGGCTACTGACTTCCAAAAATCACTTGTAAAGATAAGCTAATTTTCAATTTATGGAACTGCTAAAATGAGAACACCTGGTCTATAGATAAAAGCAGAAAAAGAAAAATGATGAGAGTAGAACATATAAAATTATGCAGATAAAAAAGAAACAAAACAGACGACTAAAATGAAATAAAGAGGATCAAGAACAGAAACTTTGAAACTATCAACTTCAAACAAATAAAAAGGAAAAATTATTATGCTAAAAGAGACTGAGTGAAATGGTGAGATTGCTGTCAGAGAGAAAAAGTTGGATATTTGAAGGAAAGGAAATAAGATGCAGAGTAGAGAGATTAATAAAATTCAATGATTATTATGTGACAGACACTAAGATAAGGAAGAGAAAATTTAGGAATTTTTTTTTTTTTGTCCTTTTTGAGACCGGCCACACTGCGCTCAGCCAGTGAGTGCACCGGCTGGCCATCCCTGTATAGGATCTGAACCCATGGCGGGAGCGCTGCTGTGCTCCCAGCGCCTCACTCTCCCAAGATCGCCACGGGCTCGGCTCAAGAGGCAGTTTTTATACTTAAGGTGAAAAATATTTGTATCGCCAATCAATATTTGTGCCAGATATTGTTTTATATACTGCTATACTACCCTTGAGAGACTCACTCTCATTGAGAAGTTGGATCTATAAACAGAAATGACTTGTATATAATAAATTTAATAATACAGACAAGAAACTATATTATTTCTTGTATATTCTGCTGTATAATGTATATTTCAGGTAACTGTTTCTCACTACTTAGGAAAAATTTTAAGCATACTTTATTCATCCTTTTTGTTATGCTCCTTATTCATAATAACCACCATTCGCATACATTTTGTTGTCCTAAATATATTTGTCATTTGTCCCCTTGTTTCCACACTCAGTCTATCATCACTACTCACCTGTGTTACTGCAGTTCCCTCCCAACCAGTGTCTACCTTCAAATTTGCCTCAAAGTAATCAAATCTCTTAAGAGATGCCAGAGTAATATTTCTCAAATAATTCTGATTATATCACAGACTTAATTAAAACCCTTCAGTGGTTCTCCATAGGGTTCATACTAAATACACACAAAGCCTTTTATTACTCTGTCATGCTTCATGGAATCAAAGGAATCTGAGCAGCTCTTTATCATAGCATTTTCTTCTAATTTTGGTACATTTTTGTCTTCTCTATCTTCTTTTGTTAGCTTTGTTTTAGTTCTGTCTGCTTATGGTTAAAAACAATGTCTGGCAGATAACAATGCATGGCTGTTGACAGATTGAATATATGAGTACATAAAAACCCATAGAAATATTCGCTTTTGTCTACATGGCAAAATAAATAAAATAAAGAATTTATTTAAAACCATTTTAATGAAATAACGAAATTAATAGAACGAACACTGAAAAATTAAATACTTTATAAACTTACCTTTGCATATAATTTTTCATACCCTATTTTCCTTTATACAATTTTAAATTATAAAAATACGCCTTATTTATTCCATACCTAAGCTTTGCAGCAGGAAAGAAAATGTGAAGCAACATCCCTTTTAAACCACATCTCCCCTGGAACACAGACTTTAAACACACATACTTATCCAGATTCTAGTCAGAAGATTAATTTAGCTGAAGGATCCCAAAGGACTGCAGCATTCAACTCTGTCCCTGGAGAGAATTTTGGTACTGCAATAGAAACTCCAAATGAGAAAAAGGCACTTCCTAAGATCTTTCTTTCCTTAATACTAAAACTACCAAATAATTAAATAGAGCAGCTCTGAACATTTTAGCCTAGAATGCAGCAGGCACAGCTTTCTCTCTCTCTCTTCATCTACTAAAGTCACAGTGTTCTTTCAGTATTCTAAGCTGATAGTTTGAAAGGCAAAAGGTCACACTCATTCCGTTATGCTCTTCCTATCCCATCATATAAAATTACTAACCCCCTTCACTCACTTTACATTCATAGTTATTTAGCCTGACAAATAAATTTTAAAAAATGAAATATGCAAACAATTTCCACTGATTATGTCAGTAGCTGCAAACCATAGATAAGCAACTTTATTAGTTGTCATAATTCTCTCAGTTAATTTTCCAGACAGAGAACTCATGACAGGTTTAATATATAGCCAGAAACATTGGTGATTTCTGGGGATCACCACCCAGAATGTTTATTAAATTTTTTTCTAATTTTTTAAAGGTTAAGGAACAAAACAGCAATGCAGATGACTGAAATGGATTAAACATTAATTTACAACATAATTAAATATTAATTTAAAACATTAAAATATATACATATAATGGCACAAATGCTATGGAAAATAGTACAGTGGTTTCTAAAAAAATAAAAATGGCGATACCTTAAGATCCAGCAATCCCACTTCTGGGTATATTTCCAGAAGAATTAAAAACAGGATCTTAAAGAGATATTTGTACATCCACCCATGTTTACAACTTTATTTATAATAGTCAAAAAGTGGACACAAACCAAATGTCCATCATGGAATGAATGTATAAACAAAATGTGGCATACACATACAACGGATTATTATTCAGTCTTAAAAAGGAAGGAAATCTTGTCATCTGTTACAATATGGGTGAAATTTGAGAACATTATGCTAAGTTAAATCAATCACAAAAAGACAAAGAAGGTATGAGTCTATGTTTAAGAGATATCTAAAACAGTAAAATACATAAAAACAGAAAGTAGAATGGTGGTTGCCAGGGTCTGGGGGAGGGGAAAATATATGGGTGAAATTTGAGAACATTATGCTAAGTTAAATCAATCACAAAAAGACAAAGAAGGTACGAGTCTATGTTTAAGAGATATCTAAAACAGTAAAATACATAAAAACGGAAAGTAGAATGGTGGTTGCCAGGGTCTGGGGGAGGGGAAAATGGGAAATTATTGTTTATTTGGTATAGAGGTCCAGTTTTGCTAGATGAAACCTTCTGGAGAGCTGTTACACAACAACGTGCATTATTTAACACTACTGTACTGCACACTTCAAAACACTTAAGATGGTAAATTTTATGTTTTGTGTGTTTTGTTCTTTTTTGTAACCACAATTAAAATTTAAAATACCTGTAATGTACATATAAAAGTATAAAATGTAAAAAAAATCCACATACTGTACAAGGATCATTTAATCTAATATTTATCACTCTCACACATAACAAAAGTAACACGGAGAAGGCAATGTGAATTGCAGAAGAGCATATAGCTATGTAGTGGATAAATTAGGATCAAAATCAGATCTCTTGATTTGGTGCAGAGCACTCTATACCTAAGTTGACATTTCCTTCTTTGCAGTACTTTTTTTATATTTAAACCAAGCAATCACTATGTAGCTATCTATTTTAGTGTTTGGGTTTTTTTCTGGCTGTGAGGAAAATGGGGTTAGTTTAGTCAGGCCCTTTTGCCTCATATAGGGCTGGGCATGATTCAGCATACCTGTTGTAAACAAGTTACATAGGAGTAGTGTTAGTGCACATGTGCACCCCTGTACCCCTTGGTTTGTTTCTGCTATTGTGTACTTTCAGTTTGGAAGGCAGTGGCTCGGAACCGCTGGCCAGCAGACCTCACATTGGAATAAAGCATGTCTATCCTGTTATCAGCCACCAGAATCTTTTTTTCAACTACCTGGCTCAGGACCTGCACAGGACAGGGCAGAGGGGTCTGTGATCCAGCCCCATACTGGCATGTTTAATAAAATTAATTTAATTTAATTTAATTCAATTCAATTTATTTTTTATGTTTTTTACATGAAAAATATTAGTAAAATATCTGTACTCATTTTCTACCCTTTTCAGTGTAATGTGAAAAGCAGTTAGTTTTGTTGCAGTTTTGCAGAAGAACTGAGTGCTTTATGGAATGTTTGTTCTAAATTAATTATTTTTGTTTCTCTGACATAACTCGTAAGAAAGTGAGCTTCATCATGTCAGGTGTTTATCTATTGAAGCTCATTTTCCTCACTTCTCCTTAACTTCAGAAGAGATAATTCAATACCACCAATTTTAAATTCATACTTCAGGGAAAGAAAAGGGGCAAATATTCCCATTATGAAAGAAGATATCACAATAAATCACAAAAAGTAAGAATGCTAAATCCTATAAGATTTAGTTGAGTTTGGGTTTTCAACAGCAGCTGTTGTTAATAAGTCTTCACTCCGGGTATATCAGGAGATTAAATAAAAGAATCCTAGGATTTTATAATGTACTTCTAATATCTGATAAATAAATATATGTAAAATTTCAGTATTATATACAATTATTATTCATGTTATTCAATCTCGCTTTTGAACTACCTAATTGATATCCTCTTCTATTCCATTAGCTTATCAAATCATAAACTGGAAGTATTGTGGAGTCCAGAAATAGGGAATGCCCTGAATGAAGGTTTGGTATAAAGAATAGCACTGTCATTTCTTCTTGCCTTAAATTTCAAAGCCTTTGTAAAATACTTTTCTCATTGAAACATTATATATATTATTAAGATATTTTCTCTCAATGTGACTTTTCCCCTTCCTTTCTTTTTTCCTGTCTCATTAACAGAATAAGAAAAGAAATAACAGTGTAAAAATGTAAAGCCAAGTAGAAGATGTTTTTGTTCTTGAGAAACTTGTGTCTATCACAAGATATCCCTGCAGATGGAACTAATACCAAACACAGGTGGACCAGTGAAGTCGCATGTGGGCTTTTCTTAAGAAGCCAAAGGGAGTAGGAACCTTTATTAGTATTAAACATGGCCTTTAACAAGCTAATACTTATTAAATCCAGCATGACCACTTTAGGAAACAGGTGAATTTTTATAATTGAATATAATTGAAATTTAATTGTGACTGTATGAAAAAAATAGTTATAAGTTATGGTCTTGGATGCATATTTTAATAAGTAGCTTGATTTGTATTTTAATAAAACAGGCAAATTTTACAAACTTGTTTTTTTTTGTTGTTGTTGTTTGTTTGTTTTCATAGATCTAGGCAGGAACTGGAAAGGTTGTGATAGTAGAGAATGAATTCTGATAAAAATAAGTGCTAGAGCAAGGAGAAGAGAGAAAATGAGCACAAATAGTAAAATAGCAGAGTATTTTCAGTGTCTTCAAATTCTGTGGTTACCTTTGAAAAAATATTCAACCAAAGATTATCTCAGTATCTATGTGTGCTGATTGCTTTGGTCCACAGGGCACTGGTACTCATAGTATTTTATCCAAACCTCACTGATCAAGCTTAACATTGTCTACAATTATGAGATTTTATGGTTCTCAATTTCCGTCACCAGTACCTCTCATAGGAATTTCCTGACTGTGTGTTTCTCCTTAAGAACGAGTCTCCCAACATGGTTTGAGAGAACTATTTTTTTTTTTT
>NW_007726893.1:423568-425087 GCF_000696425.1 Galeopterus variegatus
TTTTTTTTTTTTCATGGTTGCAAGTTTACTTGTTTTCTCCTTCAGTCAAGTTTGGGGTCCCAATCCCTCACCTCTCTTCCACTTTTACTGGGGAAATTATTATATTTTCACAACATAATAATCCTTGTGGATTTGAGTGCTGCCCTCAAGGGTGACAGTTTATCACATTATTAAGCATATTAACTAAAATCTAAGACTGCAAACATCAGGTATGCATATTTGGCTATTCTCCAGGTTCAGGACTTGCCAAAGATTAATGAGTAGATTCCAGCCTTATATTTACAAAATTAAAATTGTTCACAGATGTATAGATGTGGTCCCTCTTTTCAGGGCAAATTTAAGCTTCCACAATGGAATGTACAAATGTGTGTGTGTGTGTGTGTGTGTGTGTGTGTGTAAGTATGGTTAATAAGTTTCCATACTCTTAAGTATGGTAAATAATTTTACAGAACATTCCAAAGAGGTGGTAAGAATGTTAAAAAAAAAATTGCAGGAAAGCAATAGACTCAAAAAATGTTATAATCATTCATAAAGCATCTTCTCTAAATCAACAGGTTCTGCAATGACTATTAAAAATTCATCAAAAGCAATTGAAAAGTGATTAAATTAATAAAAACTAGAGAAATAGAGTGTACATTGATGAAGTCCACATGTGTTCTAAGTTTCTGTGCCTATATCTAGTTAAAATGGGTAATAATACGATTAAGATTTCTTATTTCAACCTTATATAAAGTAATATTCTCTATATTTCTTTATTTCAAAAACTTTGTCATATATTTTGCAAATGCAAGGAAGGCACTTAATCTCTGGTGCGTGGCTCTGAACTTAGTCATTCTTTAAATGACCTGGTTCTTAGTCTCTTTTAGGAAAGTTTTAGTCAGACCAGCAGCTTCTAATCCTGAGTTCCGGAGCAGGAACATCAGCGGCAAGGGCAGTGGTAGGTAGGCTCTGCATTTAGGCTGTACCTAGAGACACTCAGACTTATCCTCCAGTGCAAAGAATCCTCCTTCAATTCTATTGGCTTTTGCCCACTAGTCCTTTGAATCACACTACACACATTCCCATTTGTAGTTCCTACTTTCAGGATTGCTCTTTCCTCTGTCTATCCTCTTCCTGTTTATTTCCTTGTTTTTGCCTGTCCTCCAAACTGCATAAAACCATCTGTTATATGGCTATATGTACATTCACATCATGAAATTTACAACATGTATGAACTGGTGGAGTAACACACATCTCCAATTCAAATGTAAACTCCTTGAGAGCAGTACTATGTTTGCTTTGTTCTAAATTGTATTCTTCACATATGGTACATAGAAGTTCGCTACCATATAAGACATTTAGTCAATATTTGTTGAAAGAATAAATGAGGGCCGAGCCCGTGGCGCACTCAGGAGAGTGTGGTGCTGGGAGTGCAGCAGCGCTCCTGCCGCAGGTTCAGATCCTATATAGGGATGACTGGTGCGCTCACAGCGCTCACTGGCTGAGCGTGGTGCGGCCGGTCTCAAAAAGGACAAAAAAA
>NW_007726893.1:425404-481657 GCF_000696425.1 Galeopterus variegatus
AAAAAAAAAAAAAAAGGAAAAAAAAAAAAAGAATTAAGTACTGAAGACTCAAGGTGTAAAAGACAGTTGGAGAAATAGAAGCCCAGGGACAAATAGAGATGAAATGATAAAAATTCATCAAAAAAGATTGAGAGTCCATCTCAATTGCAACAGAATGGTATGCGAATCAGTCTAATTAAATGTTTTGTAAGACAAAAAGTGATCAAAATGGCATTTGAAATGTGAATACACAATCTAAAGCTCATGGCTAATTATTCAAAGGTTTAAGCAATCTGGGGGATGCTAAATACTGCCATTTGAAGAATGCTTCCTCCAGACAAGTCTTAGTTGTTTTTAAATTTTAAGAAGAAAATCAGGAACAGATACACAAAGGTGATTTCTTTAAGAAGACCAATAAAAAAAAACTTGTTCAAGTACATTTTAAAATAAATATATTAAACATTAATGGGCTTGCATACTGTGGGAGCATTTTGATAAATAACTAACTTCCCATCTTCATGATAACAAAAAAAAAAAACCTTTTATATACATGTTTTTTTTTTTATTTTTGATCAAGTATTTTGACTCACAATGACATCTGTGATGAATATAAAAGCTAATAAATAGAAGGGCTATTTGAACTCAGAGGCTTGACTCTAATTTAATTAAAAACAATTTATAAGTCAAAATAAGAAAATTAAGAAAGAAAAATGACTTTGAGAGAAAGCATGAGATTTGTTGAGAAAGAAGAAATCATGACATTCATTGAGAGAGAAGAAAGCGTGAGATTTGTTGAGAGAGAAGAAACAGAAAAAAGCACTAATTGCAGAAAAATTCTAGTTATATTCCCATTAACCTATAAAGCTGTGCATAGATTAATATTTATAAAATCAAATACTGCTGCACATAAATAATTCAAATTCCATAATTTAAGTTTTTCTTTTTGAACACACTTTTGGATGTAATTTTTAAAAATTGAGCATAAAATTTAATATTTTTAAAGCTTCATGCCCATTTTTTCAAATATCCACATGAAAGGCATACCCCATCAAAAAACATGAACAGTTAGGAATTATGCTGTATTTTTTCATCATTTTCTTTACACAGGTGCATTTTCCCAGGGCAGTGACTCAGGTCAAGTATTATTATAAAATATTTCAAAAAGAGAACTTACTTGATATAATTTTTCTCATTCACTCAGAAAGCATCGACAGGTGCACACCATGGGCCAGCTACTGAGAATACAGAGATGCAAGAGTAGGAACTAAAGGCATGTGAGAATATGACTATGTGAATTCAGATAAGATGGTTGTAAATCCATACAACTATAGAGTTAGTATAAATCTCAGATTTATTATTCTCTGACACATGTTATGAGCATTATTTTCTTTGAAATTCAACTCTTTTGGTCTTCTAAAGGATCCCTTTTAATTAGGTAATGTACCAAACAATAAATAAAAAACAATATGGTCCATGGATTTTCAGTATGCAACATATTAAAAAAAGCTGTACCACTGTCCTGAGACTGCTGATGCTGATTCTGAGAGCAGTGTATAGGTTATGCCTAGTACTCTTAGAAATCTCTCTCTCCCGATATATGTATATGTATAAAAGTATATAAAAATCTATATGAAGGTACTTCAAATCATTCATGAAAGATTCATATTATCTTTTAATTATATCTTATACAAATTTTTAATATACCCTCACATAATATATATATATATATATATATAAATGTATAAAATATATAAAAGTATGCAATATATCTCTATCTATATATCTCTATCTNAAAATAAATATATTAAACATTAATGGGCTTGCATACTGTGGGAGCATTTTGATAAATAACTGACTTCCCATCTTCATGATAACAAAAAAAAAACCTTTTATATACATGTTTTTTTTTTTATTTTTGATCAAGTATTTTGACTCACAATGACATCTGTGATGAATATAAAAGCTTATAAATAGAAGGGCTATTTGAACTCAGAGGCTTGACTCTAATTTAATTAAAAACAATTTATAAGTCAAAATAAGAAAATTAAGAAAGAAAAATGACTTTGAGAGAAAGCATGAGATTTGTTGAGAAAGAAGAAATCATGACATTCATTGAGAGAGAAGAAAGCGTGAGATTTGTTGAGAGAGAAGAAACAGAAAAAAGCACTAATTGCAGAAAAATTCTAGTTATATTCCCATTAACCTATAAAGCTGTGCATAGATTAATATTTATAAAATCAAATACTGCTGCACATAAATAATTCAAATTCCATAATTTAAGTTTTTCTTTTTGAACACACTTTTGGATGTAATTTTTAAAAATTGAGCATAAAATTTAATATTTTTAAAGCTTCATGCCCATTTTTTCAAATATCCACATGAAAGGCATACCCCATCAAAAAACATGAACAGTTAGGAATTATGCTGTATTTTTTCATCATTTTCTTTACACAGGTGCATTTTCCCAGGGCAGTGACTCAGGTCAAGTATTATTATAAAATATTTCAAAAAGAGAACTTACTTGATATAATTTTTCTCATTCACTCAGAAAGCATCGACAGGTGCACACCATGGGCCAGCTACTGAGAATACAGAGATGCAAGAGTAGGAACTAAAGGCATGTGAGAATATGACTATGTGAATTCAGATAAGATGGTTGTAAATCCATACAACTATAGAGTTAGTATAAATCTCAGATTTATTATTCTCTGACACATGTTATGAGCATTATTTTCTTTGAAATTCAACTCTTTTGGTCTTCTAAAGGATCCCTTTTAATTAGGTAATGTACCAAACAATAAATAAAAAACAATATGGTCCATGGATTTTCAGTATGCAACATATTAAAAAAAGCTGTACCACTGTCCTGAGACTGCTGATGCTGATTCTGAGAGCAGTGTATAGGTTATGCCTAGTACTCTTAGAAATCTCTCTCTCCCGATATATGTATATGTATAAAAGTATATAAAAATCTATATGAAGGTACTTCAAATCATTCATGAAAGATTCATATTATCTTTTAGAAATCTCTCTCTCCCGATATATGTATATGTATAAAAGTATATAAAAATCTATATGAAGGCACTTCAAATCATTCATGAAAGATTCATATTATCTTTTAATTATATCTTATACAAATTTTTAATATACCCTCACATAATATATATACATATATAAATGTATAAAATATATAAAAGTATGCAATATATCTCTATCTATATATCTCTATCTCTGTATCCATCTGTTTTCTGTACTTGCTTTAATGAAAGGTAGGTAAAGCTGTAAGACTGTGTCTGTTCTACAATAGGCCAGGTAAGAAGAAATCTGATTGTTATGAAAGAGAGGAATGTGAAATAATCACAACAGTCCCTGAATGAATCCATATTTATTTTTGTATTACATTTTTTTAGTTTCTTTACAGAAAGAATTCACTCTGAAAAGAGGTCTCAGTCACTTAGAGTTTTTAACCACCTTAGTTTCTAGAAATGTTGCCATCACCCTATCTGTCGCCTGTCAGGAGCTACCGTGGATAGGCTGTGGGAAAATTTTAGATCTCATTGCTTGGGAACTAGGGACAGTAGGGTTTCACACAGTTAGAGATTAACCACAAATTATTTTGCAATCTGGCCCCCACAAAATTTTGCCTGGGTCCTGGGATAGGGAGAAAATGAGGAAGAAATAAAACAAAAAGTTCCAGAATAGTGAAGGCAGAAAGCATCAGCAAATTAATGTTTGCAACTTTGGTGGTGTGATAATTAATTTGATGTTTCAACTTAATTGAGCTAAGAGATGTCCAGGTAGCTGGTAAAATATTATTTCTAGGTTTGTCTGTAAGGATGTTTCTGGAAGAGATTAGCACTTGAACTGGTAGAACGAGTAAAGAAGATGACCCTCACCAGTGTGGGTGGACATCATTCAATTATCCTGCCCTTGGACACCAAAGCTCTTGGTTCTCAGGCCTTTGAACTTGAACTGAATTATACCACCAGATTTCCTGGTTCTCAAGCTTTCAGATGGCAGATATAGATACAAATGGACACACACACACAGATGGCTCCCAACTACAATGTTTCCACTTACAATTTTCCACTTTACAATGGTGTGAAAGGGATATTCATTCAGTACAAACCATACTTCAAATTTTGAATTTTGATATTTTTCCAGGCTAGTAATACGCAGTACAATACTCTCTTGTGATGCTGAGCTCCAGCAGCGAGCCACAGTTCCCAGTCATCCACAAGATCATGAGAATAAACAACTGATAACTGTACTCTCCAGTGTTCCATATTAAATAAATTACATGAGACTTTCAACACCCTGTCATAAAATAGACTTTGTATTAGACTATTCTGCCCAATTGTAGGCTAATGTAAGTGTTATGAGCATGTCTAAGGAAGGCTAAGCTGTTCTATTATGTTCGTAAGGTTAGGTGTATTGAACAAATTTTGACTTGATATTTTCAACTTACGATGAGTTTATCAGAAGGTAACCCCATCGTAAGGCAAGCAGCATCTATCCATCTATCTGTCTATCTGTATCTATCATCTTTCTATCTATACATATCTATACAGTCATGCACCACATAACATTTTTGTCAATGGACCCCATATATGAAGGTGGTCCCATAAAATTATAATGTAGCTAAAAAATTTCTATTGCCTAGTGATGTTGTAGCCATCAAAGCGTCATAGTGCAACACAATACTCACATAGGAGCAAAAGGCTGTACCATATAGCCTCGCTATGCAGTAGACTATACTATCTAGGTTTGTGTAAGTACAGTCTATGAGGTTTGTACAATGACAAAATTATGTAATAGCACATTCTCAGAACATATCCCCATCTTTAAGTGATTCATGACTGTATGTATGTATTTATATATGTATATGTCACCTATTGGTTTTGTTACTATGGAAAACCCTGACGAATACAAGTGGTTAGAAGAGTTAGAGCCCCAGACATGGACATAAGGGCCCTCAGTTTCAAGCATCCAGTCCTCAGCTCTAGCATTTCTGAGTGTCACCTACGGTCCTAATTGCCATGGCAGCTATAAGAGTCATCCTCTGTAAAGAAATGGAGGACAATAGCAGAAGTTCCAAAATTATAAAGAGGTCTAGTTTAGGGAATAAATGGGAAACAGTTTTAGGTACTCTAAATGTTTCTTAGGAATTACTTGACAGTGGAGTAGTATAGACATTGTCACAGAATGAGAAGGTATTGAGCCAGAAAAATAATTCTTTGAAAAAATTTGTCTAATTTTTCCTCAAGATGGCCTGGCCTGCGATATATGGTTAAAACTTCATGTTCGTTTCAGAAGACCATCCAAAATCAATGAATATCTTTAGTATTTCTTTTTTTTAATTTAATTAATTTTTGTCAATATACAATGTGGTTGATTATTGTGGTCCATTACCAAAACCTTCCTCCCTCCTCCCTCTCCCCCTTTCCCAACAACCTCATATCTGTTTGCTTGTCATATCAACATCAAGGAATTGCTGTGTCTTCTCACCCCCCCACCCAGTTTATTTGTGTATTTATCTATTTATTTTTAGCTTCCACAGATAAGTGAGAATATGTGATATTTCTCTTTCTGTATTTGACTCGTTTCACTTAATGTAATTCTCTCTAGGTCCATCCATGTTGTTGCAAATGGCAGTATTTCATTCTTTTTATAGCAGAGTAGTATTCCATTGTGTAGATATACCGCATCTTCCATATCCACTCATCTGATGATGGACATTTGGACTGGTTCCAACTCTTAGCTATTGTGAAGAGTGCTGCAATGAACATTGGGGAACAGGTATACCTTTGACTTGATGATTTCCATTCCTCTGGGTATATTCCCAGTAGTGGGATAGCTGGGTCATATGGTAGATCTATCTGCAACTGTTTGAGGAACCTCCATACCATTTTCCATAGCTGCTGCACCATTGTGCAGTTCCACCAAGAGTGTATGACAGTTCCTTTTTCTTTGCAACCTCACCAGCATTTATCATTCTGGATGTTAGCCATCCTAACAGGGGTGAGAGGGTATCTCAGTGTGGTTTTGTTTTGCATTTCCTGAATGCTGAGTGATGTTGAGTATTTTTTCATGTGCTGCCATTCATATATCTTCCTTTGAGAAATGTCTATTTAGCTCTTTGGCCCATTTTTTAATTGGGTTACTTGTTTTTTTGTTGTAAAGTTGTTTCAGTTCCTTTTATATTCTGGATATTAATCCTTTGTCAGAAGTTTTCTCCCACTCTGTTGGTTGTCTTTCGACTCTGCTAATCATATCTAATCCTTTGTCAGATGTATATTTTGCAAATATTTTCTCCCACTCTGTTGGTTGTCTTTTAACTCTGTTAATTGTTTCTTTTGCTGTGCAGAGTTTTTTAGTTTGATATAATCCCATTTGTTTATTTTTCCTTTGGTTGCCCATGCTTTTGGGGTCATTTTCATGAAGTTTGTGCCCGTGAAGTGTTTCTGAAGTGTTTCTCCTATGTTTTCCTTAAGAAGTTTTATTGTTTCATGGTGTATATTTAATTCTTCAACCGATTTTGAGTTGATTTTAGTATATGGTGAGAGGTATGGGTCTAGTTTCATTCTCCTTCATATTGATATCCAGTTATCCCAGCACCATTTGCTGAAGAGGCAGTCTCTTCCCCAGTTTATAGGCTTGGTGCCTTTGTCAAAGATCAGATGGCTGTAGGTATATGGGTTGATTTCTGGGTTCTCTATTCTATTCCATTGATCAGTGTGTCTGTATTTATGCCAATACCATGATGTTTGGGTTATTATAGCTTTGTAGTATCGTTTAAAGTCAGGTAATGTTATGCCTCCAGCTTTATTTTTTTGCTCAGAATTGCTTTGGCTATACATGGCCTTTTGTTATTCCATATAATGTCTGGATAGATTTTACATTTCTGAGAAAAATGTCATTGGAATTTTGATGGGGATTTCATTGAGTTTGTATATCACTTTGGGTAGTATGGACATTTTCACAATGTTGATTCTTCCAATCAAAGATGATGGGATATGTTTCCATCTGCTTGTGTCCTCTTTAATTTCTTTCAACGGTGGTTTGTAGTTCTCATTACATAGATTTTTCACATCCTTGGTTAATCTATTCCTAACTATTTTATTTTTTTGGTGGCTATAGTAAATGGGATAGCTTTCTTGAATTATCTTTCTGCATGCTCACTATTGGAGAATAGAAATGCTACTGATTTTTGTGTGTTGATTTTGTATTCTGCAACTTTGCTAAAAACATTTATCAACTCCAAGAGTTTTTTTGTAGAGGCTTTAGGCTGTTCGATATATAGGATCATGTCATCTGCAAAGAGGAACAGTTTAACTTCATCCTTTCCAATCTGGATGCCCTTTATTTCCTTCTCTTCCCTGATTGCTTTGGCTAGTACTTCCAACACTATGTTGAATAGGAGTGGTGAGAGTGGGCATCCTTGTCTAGTTCCTGTTCTTATGGGAAAAGCTTTCAGCTTTTCCCCATTCAGGATGATATTGGCAGTGGGTTTATCATATATGGCTTTAATTATGTTGAGATACTTTCCATCTATACCTAACTTGTAGAGTCTTTATAATGAATGAGTGTTGAATTTTATCAAATGGTTTTTTAGCATCTATAGAGATGATCATATGGTCCTTGTGTTAGACTTTATTAATATGGTGTATCACATTTATTGATTTGCATATGTTGAACCAAACTTGCATCCCTGGGATGAATCCCACTTGATCATGGTGTATAATTTTGCATATGTGTTGCTGTATTCTGTTACCTAGTATTTTATTGAGGTTTTTAGCATCTATATTCATCAAGGATATTGTCCTGTAGTCTCCTTTTTTGTTGTATCTTTACCTGGTTTTGGTATCAGGGTGATGTTTGTTTCATAATATGTGTTTGGGATAATTGCCTCAGTTTCAATATTTTGGAATAGTTCGTAGAGAACTGGTGTCAATTCCTCTTTGGATATTTGGTAGAATTCTTCTGTGAACCCATCTTGTTCTTGGCTTTTCTTTGTTGGGAGCCTTCTGATAACAGCTTCAATCTCCTTTATTGTTACTGGTCTGTTCAGATTTTCTGCATCATATTGGATCAGTTTTGGTAGTTTGTTTGCATCCAGAAATTTATCCATTTCCTCCAGATTATCAAATTTGCTGGCGTATAGTTGTTTATAGTAGTATTCAAATTTGTTCACATATAGTTGTTTATAGTAGTCTCTACTGATTCCTTGTATTTCAGAGGTATCACTTGTAATATCACCTTTTTCATTTCTAATTTTTTTTTTTGGGTCTTCTCTCTTCTTTCTTTAGTTAGCTGTGCTAATAGTTTGTTAATTTTATTTATCTTTTCCAAAAACAACTTTTTGATTAATTGATCTTTTGTATCATTTTTTAGATTTCCATTTCATTAAGTTCTGCTCTGATCCTAATTTTTTTTCCGTCTGCTACCTTTGGGTTTGGATTGTTCTTGTTTTTCTAGTTCTTTAAGGTGAAGTATTAGGTTGTTCCCTTGCTATCTTTCCATTCTTCTAAAGTAAGCACTTAATGCAATATATTTCCCCCTTGGTACTGCTTTTGCAGCTTCCCACAGGTTTCGGTATGATGTATCATGTTTCATTAGTTTTGATAAATGTTTTTATTTCCTGTTTGAATTCTTCTTGGACCTATATGTCATTCAGTAGAATGCTGTTTAATTTTCATGTGTTTGTATAGTTTCCAGAATTTTGTTTGTTATTGATTTCTAATTTTAATCCATTGTGGTCCGAAAAAACACCTGGGATATTTCCAATTTTTTTGAATTTGTTGAGACTTGATTTGTGACCTAACATGAGATCTATCCTGGAGAATGATCCATGTGCTGATGATAAGAATGAATATTCTGAAGTCGTTGGATGGAATGTTCTATGGATATCTGCCAAGTCCAATTGGTATAGAATGTTGTTTAGATCTTGTGTTTCTCTGCTAATTCCTTGCCTAGATGATCAGTCCAATATTGATAGTGGGGTGCTCAGGTCCCCTGCAATTATGGTATTAGTGTCTATTTCCTTCTTTAAGTCTAATAGAGTTTGCTTTATAAATCTGGCTGCTCTGACATTGGGTGCTTAAATATTTATGATTGGTATGTCTTCTTGATGGATGAATCCTTTTATCATTATGTAGTGGCCCTCATTATCTCTTTTTATGGTTTTTAGTTTAAAGTCTATTTTTTTTCAGATAAAAGAATAGCTACTCCAGCTCATTTTTCATTTCTGTTTGCATGTTAAATCTTTTTCCATCCTTTCACTCTTAGTCTATGTGAGTCTTTATAGGTGAGATGGGTCTCTTAAAGGCAACACATAGTTGGGTCCTCCTTTTTATTCCAGTCAATCAGTCTGTATCTTTTGACTGGGGAATTTAATCATTTTACATTAAGAGTTGTTATTGAAATGTGTTGATTTACTCCTAGCATTTTATTTATTTTTTGTTTGGATGTCTTAAGTGTCTTTTGTTCCTTTCTTTCTGATTTACTGTTTGTCTTCTGTACTTGTTGGTTTCTTGGGTTGTAGATAAACTTTTTATTCCTCTTCATTGTTGACATTTTTATTTTACTAGTTGGTTTTGATTTTTCTTGAGTTTTTAAGGCAGTGGTAGTTATTTTTCAGTTACCAAACCCAGTACTCCCTTGAGAATTTCTTGTAAGGATGGACGTGTGGTAGTGAACTCCCAGTTTTCTTTGTCTGAGAAATATACTATTTGCCCTTCATTTTGGAAGGACAGCCTTGTAGGGTAAAGTACTCTTGGCTGGCAATCTCTGTCTTTTAGTATTTTGAATATATCATGTCATTCCTTTCTGGCTTTTAGACCAATTTTAGACAAGCAGTTTCAGATCTGTACTATTTCATGATGAAGAAACAGCTTTTACCCTAGTTTTTTTTTTTCTTTTATACACACCAAAACTTTCAGCAACATACACCGGGGCAATGACAGAAGTATAGACTTTGTCCCAGAGAAAGAAAGTGAATTCCTAGGCAATGGAATGTTCTGCCTCATTAATAGAAAAGGGGGAAAAAAAGAGTGAAGTAGAATACCAGTGATGGCATTTGGGAAGAAAACAAAGTTATTTTCCTGGAGGAATTTTTATTTAAATTAAAGAATGTATTCTAGTGTGGCATAGTGAAGACTATGCCAGGATCACTGGTTGAAAGAAGCCTGTGCCATACTGTGTGTTAAATATTTTTAGAGTCATATGTGAATGTTTAGGTAAATGTGAATACATGTGAGATATTAAATATAATAAAGTTAAAAATAATGGTGACCAAGAAAAGTTAAAAATAAGGAATTCAATAAATATAAAGAAATAAACAGTTACTGTTAATATCAAAATAAAGTTGTAGTAGAAGTCAAGAAAATTTCCTTTTTTGTGTGAGCTGTCTTTGACAGGTGTGACAAGATCCAAACATAAACATTTCTATTTTTTTTTCCTTTTTTCTTTTACAAGGACAATCACAGGTCCTTATTTTCTTATTTTCTTTCTTTATTTTTATTCATTCTATTTATTTATATTAATTAATTTATTTATTGAAACATAATTGATTGTACATGTATATGGGGTACAACATTGAGTATCAAATACCCAATATGTGATGCTCAAATCAGGATAATTAGTGTACTTGACATATTACATAATGTAATAATATTGGTGGCTTTTTACCAAATTCTTGCTCAGCTCTCACCCTATTCCCTTCTAGGTGGTCTCAGTTATGTTTTCTCCTTTGGAAATTTCAATGAATTCTTATGATTGCTGTGTCTTTCTTTACTTCTTCTTTTATTTATTTGTTTATGCTTTTAGTTCCCACTTATAAATGAAGACACGTGGTATTTATCTTTCTGTGCCTGACTTATTTCTCTTAACATAATTTTCTCTAACTTCATCCATGTTGCTGAGAATGGCAAAATTTCATTCTTTCTCATGGCAGAGTGGTATTCCATGGTGTACATGTACTATATTTTCCTTATCCAGTAGTCCATCAATGGACATTTAGTTTGGCTCCAACCCTTCGCTATTGTAAGTAGAGCTGCAATAAACAAGGGAATACAGGTATCCCTTCAACACGATCATTTCCATTCCTTTGAGTATATAACCAGTAGTGAGATTACTAGATCACATGGCAATTCTCTGTGTAGTTGTTTAAGGAACCTCTGCACTGTTTTCCATAATGGATGTACTAATTTAAATTCCCACCAATATATGAAGAGGGTTCCCTTTCTTCACATCCTCTCCAGCATTTGTTATTATTATTATTTTTTTGTAATAGCATGTTTAACCAGGGTGACATGATATCTCAGTGTGGTTTTGATTTGCATTTCCCTGATACTGAGTGATGTTGAGCATTTTTTCATGTGTCTGTTGGCCATTTGTATATCTTCTTTTGAGAAATACCTTGTTTCTTTAGTGCTAAGTTGTTTGAACTACTACTTGTATATTCTGGGTATTAATCCTTTGCTGGATGCATTGTTTGCATATATTTACTCCTGTTCTGTAGGTTGCAATATTTGCTTCCATTCTGTAGATTGTATGTTAATTGTTTCTTTGGCTGTGCAGAAGCTTTTTAGTTTGATATAATCCCATTTGTTTAGTTTTTTCTTTTGTTGCCTGTGCTCTTGGGGTTTTATTCATAAAGTCTTTGTATAGTCCTCCATCCTGAAATGTTTCCCCTGTATTTTCTCTTAGGAGTTTTACAATTTCATATTTAAGTCTTTAATTCATTTTGAGGTGATTTTGGTATACAGCATGAGGTATGAGTCTAGATTCATTTTTCTACATACAGATGTCTAATTTTCCCAGAACCATTTATAGAAGAATCTGTTCTTTCACCAGTGTATGTTCTTCGCTTTTGTCAAAGACACATTGGCCATAAGTGTGTCAATTTATTTCTAGGTTCTCTATTCTGTTCCACTGGTCCATGTGTCTGCTTTTATGCCAGTGCCATGCTCTTTTGTTTGCTATAGCTTAATAGCATATTTTGAAGTCAGGTAGTGGAATGTCTCCAGCTTTATTCATTTCACTCAGAGTTGTTTTTGGCTATTTGGGGTTTTTCATGGTTCCATATGAATGTTAGGATTGGTTTTTGTATTTCTGTGGAGAACATCATTGTTTTTTTTTTTTTTTCTCTACAATTTCTTTCATCAGTGATTTGTACTTCTTGTTATAGGCATNTGTCTGTTGGCCATTTGTATATCTTCTTTTGAGAAATACCTTGTTTCTTTAGTGCTAAGTTGTTTGAACTACTACTTGTATATTCTGGGTATTAATCCTTTGCTGGATGCATTGTTTGCATATATTTTCTCCTGTTCTGTAGGTTGCAATATTTGCTCCCATTCTGTAGATTGTATGTTAATTGTTTCTTTGGCTGTGCAGAAGCTTTTTAGTTTGATATAATCCCATTTGTTTAGTTTTTTTCTTTTGTTGCCTGTGCTCTTGGGGTTTTATCCATGAAGTCTTTGTATAGTCCTACATCCTGAAATGTTTCCCCTGTATTTTCTCTTAGGAGTTTTACAATTTCATATTTAAGTCTTTAATTCATTTTGAGGTGATTTTGGTATACAGCATGAGGTATGGGTCTAGTTTCATTCTACACATGGGGTCTAGATTCATTTTTCTACATACAGATGTCTAATTTTCCCAGAACCATTTATAGAAGAATCTGTTCTTTCACCAGTGTATGTTCTTTGCTTTTGTCAAAGACACATTGGCCATAAGTGTGTCAATTTATTTCTAGGTTCTCTATTCTGTTCCACTGGTCCATGTGTCTGCTTTTATGCCAGTGCCATGCTCTTTTGTTTGCTATAGCTTAATAGCATATTTTGAAGTCAGGTAGTGGAATGTCTCCAGCTTTATTCATTTCACTCAGAGTTGTTTTTGGCTATTTGGGGTTTTTCATGGTTCCATATGAATGTTAGGATTGGTTTTTGTATTTCTGTGGAGAACATCATTGTTTTGTTTTTTTTTTTTTTCTCTACAATTTCTTTCATCAGTGATTTGTACTTCTTGTTATAGGCATCTTTAACTTTTTTGGTTAAATTTATTCCTAGGTATCTTACATTTTTGGGCTTTAACTTTTTTGGTTAAATTTATTCCTAGGTATCTTACATTTTTGGGTGAATTGTTAATTGGCTTGACGTCTTAATTTCTATTTCTGCTAGATTTTGTTGGAGTGTAAAAGTGCTACTGGCTTTTATATGTTGATTTTGTATCCTGAAACTTTACTGAAATAATTTATCAACTCTAAGAGTTCCATTTTTTATTGTTTTGGTAGAGTCTTTAGGTTTCTCTATATAAAGGGTCATGCCATCTGCATACAGGGAGAATTATTTGAATTTGTCCTTTCCAGTCTGGATGCCGTTTATTTTTTTTTGTCTTGCCTGATTGCTCTGCCTAGTACTTCAAATTCTATATTAAATAGGAATGGTGAGGGTGGTAATTCTTGTCTTGTTACTGTTCATAATGATATTGGCAGTGTGTTTGTTGTATCTGGATCTTACTGTGTTAGATATGTTCCTTCTATACTAATTTGTTGAGAGGGTTTTTCATGATGGAATGCTGAATTTTGTGAAATAGTTTTTCTTTGTCTATTGAGATAATCATATGGTTTTTGTCCTTGATTTTGTTGATATGATATATCACATTTACTGACTTGCATGTGTTGAACCATCCTTGCATTCCTATGATGAATCCCTCTTGATCATGGTGTATAATTTTTTGATGTGTTGCTGCATTCTGTTTACTAATTTTTGTTGAGGATATTTGTGTCTGTGTTCATCAGAGATATTGCCTGTAGTTTTCTTTTTATGTTTTATCTTTGTCTGATTTTCATATAAGGGTAGTACTTGCCTCATAGAATGAGTCTGGGAGGATAGCTTCTGTTTCAATTTTTTGGAATAATTTGAAGATAATTGGTATTAATTTCTCTTTAAAGATTTGGTAGAATTCATAAGTAAAGCCATGTGATCCTGGGCTTTTCTGTGCTGGGAGACTGCTGATTACTGCTTCAATCTGATTGTTTTTATTATCTGTTTAGGTTTTCTTATGTCTTCTTGGTTCAGTCCTTGTAGTTTGCACATTTCCAGAGATTTATCCATTTCCTCCAGGTTTTCAAATTTGTTGGCACCTACTTTATAAAAGTATGTGATGATTTGTTTTTATTTCTATGGTATCAGTTGTAATGTCTCATTTTTCATTTCTGATTTTTATTTATTTTCTTCATTTTTTAGCCTTGCTAATGGTTTGTCTATTTTGTTTATCTTCCCAAAAAGCTTTTGTTTCATTGATCTTTTGTATCATTTTTTTTTTTTGGCTCTGTATTTTATTTAGTTCTGCTCTGATCTTAATTATTTCTTTCCATCTACTAATTTTAGGATTGGATTGATTTTGGTTTTTTCCAGTTTTTTGAGGTGTAGCATTAGGTGGCTTATTTGAAATCTTTCTCTTCTTTAATGTAAGCATTTATTGCAAGAAACTCCCCTCTTAGTACTGATTTTTCAGTATCCCACAGGTTTTGGTATGATTTGTCTTTACCTTCATTAGTTTAAAGAAATTTTTATTTCCGGTTTAATTTCTTCTTGAACCCATAGGTAGTTCAGGAGTATGTTGTTTAATTTCCATGTATTTGTATAGTCTCCAGAGTTTTGTTGTTATTGCTTCTTAGTTTTATTCTGTTCATGTCTGAAAAGATACTTGAAATGACTTCAACTTTTTTTATTTTTTTAATTTTTTAAGGCTTGATTTTTGACCTAACTTGTGGTCTATCCTGGGGAGTATTCTATGTTCTTACTAGAAGAATGTATATTCTGTAGTTGTTGTATGAAGTATTCTGTATATAGCTTCCAGGTACAATTGATCTAATGTATAGTTTAAGTCCTGTGTTTCTCTGTTGATTTGTTGCCTAGATGATTTGTTCTATGCTGAAAGAAGTGTGCTCAGGTACCCAACTATATATTGGGGTCTATCTCTTTCTTCAGTCTAATAGTGTTTGCTTTATATATCTGGGATTACCAGTGTTGTGTGCATATATATTTATGATTGTTATGTGTTCTTGCTGGATAGAACCCTTTGTCATTATATAATGGCCTTGTCTCTTTTTATGGTTTTTGCCTTAAAGTCTATTTCATCTGGTATAAGAATAGCCACTCCTGCTTATTTTTGGTTTTCATTTGCTTGGTATATCTTTTCCCATCCATTCACTATTAGTATGTGTGTTTCTTTACAGGTGAGGTGAGTCTCTTCAAGACAGCATTTAGTTAAAGTTAGCTTTTTAATCCAATCCAACAGTCTGTGTCTTTTGAATAGGGAATTTAATTCATTTATATTTAGCATTGTTACTGAAAAGTATTGTCTTACTCCTGGCATTTTACCAATTTTCATTTGGATGTTTTAAATTTCTTTTTTTTTTTTCGTCCCCTTTTATTGTTTGTCTTTGGTGTTTCTTGTTTTTGGAGGTGTGTAAGATATAATTTCTCTTTTTTTTTTTTCATCCCCTTTTATTGTTTGTCTTTGGTGTTTCTTGTTTTTGGAGGTGTGTAAGATATAATTTCTTTCTCTCTCTCATTTGCATTTTTGTTGTACCAGTGGGTTTGTTCTTTCTTATGTATTTATTGTATTAATTATTGATTTTTTGGATTCCTGATGTTGAACTGCCTTGTTAATTTCTTGTAGGGCTTTTCATGCAGTAGTGAACTCCTACAGTTTTTGTTTATCTGGGAAATACCGTCATTTCTGAAGGATACCCTTGCTGGGTATATATTTTTAGCTGGCAACATTTTTTGTTTTGTTTCTTTTCTTTATTTCTTTCTTTTAGTATTTTGAATATATCATCTCATTTTCTTCTGGCCTATACAGTTTCGTTTGAGAAGTCTGCTCCTAGTCTGATGGAGACTCCATTGTAGATGACTTAATGCTTTTCTCTTGGTTTTAAGTTTCCCTCTTTGTCTTTGAGCTTTGCCAGTTTAACTATAATATATCTCAGAGGGGACATTTTTGGACTGAATCAGTTTGGAGTTCTTAGAGCTTTCTGGATTTGAATATCTATGTCTTTCACTATACCTGGGAAGTTTTCTGCTATTATTTCAGTTAACAGGCTTTTAATGCCTTTTCCTTTCTCCTTCCCTTCTAGAACCCCATGATTCAAATATTTCTGTGCTTAAGGTTGATTGCTAGCTCTCCCAGATTTTCTTCACTTTTTAAAATCATTTTTTTCCTTTCCTTTTCGTCTGCCTGGGTTATTTGTTAACAGGCTTTTAATGCCTTTTCCTTTCTCCTTCCCTTCTAGAACCCCATGATTCAAATATTTCTGTGCTTAAGGTTGATTGCTAGCTCTCTCAGATTTTCTTCACTTTTTAAAATCATTTTTTTCCTTTCCTTTTCGTCTGCCTGGGTTATTTTGAAAAGACCATATTCAAGATCAGAAATTCTTTCTTCTGCTTGCTCTAAACAACTACTTAAGCTCTAGGTTATGTTTCATTGAATGCATCCTTCAGTTCCAAGAGTTATGCTACATTCATTTTTAAGGTATTAATCTCTGTAAATTTCATCCTTCATATCCAGGATAGTTTTTCTCATTTTGTTCGTCGTCTGAGTCTTCTTGTATCTCATTGAGTTTCCTTAAGGTTGTTGCTCACAATCATTTCAAGAGATTACTGCTTAATAAGTTCTGGTCCTAGAGGATTATTATATTCCTTTGATAGTGTCACATTTTCTTATATTTTATATTTCTTGTATCTCTATGTTGATGTCTGGTCACCTGGTAGAGCAATTGCTTTCCCTATTCTTCTGGAGGGAGCTTTGAGGAGAGAGACTTCCTCTTGTAGATGTTTTTATATTGACCATTAAGTAGGGTGTTTTGTACTGGTTCAAAGTCTCTCTGTGGGTACTTCAGTGATATGAAGTTGTAGATGAGTGCCTCTGTGGTCTAGGCACTGGGGCAATTAGTGATTCCTTGCTGAAGTTAGTGACACTAAGTTGTTTCATTGAAGAAGTGTGCAAGCTCTTAAATTTTGGAGACAAGTGCCTCAGTGCCCTATTACTCGTTGGCTGGGCTAGGTGTCCCTAGGCAGGCTTGTTGACATCCTTGCTTGCACGCAGTGACCCTGATGGGTGCAGAGAGGTATACTAGAGCTCCTCAGTTTGAGTGGGACACCTAGGAGAGGGTTTCTTTCTCCTTTTTCTAACAGGCAGAGGTTCCTCCTGTGTTCTTGCTTCTCCTGGTTGGGGTGTGGGTTGGTAGTGATTGGGAATTTTCTTTCCCACTCTATTTGCATTTCCTGGGTTTCTATGTTCTCAGGGCTTTGCATGCATTTCATGGATTAAGCCAGTCTCATGCACAGTGTACATACCTCCAACTCCCAGGTGTGCTAACATATGTGGCAGCATAATTTTCCTCATGGGCTAGGCCACTGAGTTGCAGGTCTTCACTTTCTCACTTCTTTCCCTGGGCTCTGCTGGTGACTGTCCTTGTGTCAGTGCAGTTGAGCAGTCAGCAGGCTACCTGCATGGCATCAGTGGCTGATGATGTGGTAGTGAACCACCCTTGTGGCAACGGTGGCTTGGCAATGGCTGTGGTGGACCTCCCACATGGAAGTGATGTCTGCAGCAATGATGGAGGCTGCCTGCAGCTCCTGAGATCCTGTAAACTCCTGTTTTCTGCTGGCAAGTGCTGCCCATGGCTACTGAGGTCTCCAAGTGTGCTCTTGCCACCTGAAAATTTCGATAAATCTGATTACAGAGAACATGATGAAAAAAACTGAAAGAAATTCATAGAATCTACTACTTAGAAAGTTATTGGTAATATTTACCAAATTAAATATGAAAAAGTTTCTTATGTCTTTACTCTCAGTATTCATCCTACACTTTTTTATCGTGTATTGATTGTATCAGCTGAAATAAGCCTATAGTAGTGAAAATCTATATAATTTTAAATTACTTAATCGGGTGCCTTGGCCAATATATCTTTTATTGGTTTTACTATTTAAATTACATTTAGGCTGTCCACACTTTCATATGCCTAATTCATGTACATCTGCTACATATCACTGGGTTCTTCTTTTTTGCATTTTATAAAAGTCTTTCCCAACTCAGCTAGAAATGACCACTTTTTTTGTTGAGAACCTGTGTTCCTGTTTCAATCACAATTTATATAAACATGTATTGGGTGCATTTGTTTACATGATGGGGTCTCCCTAATGGTCTGCAAATTACTTGGAGATAGGAAGAATATAATATTCAAATTTGTATCCCTGAATTCTAACACAGGGGCTAGAACATAGTACACATTACAAATGAATGTTTATTAAGGAGCCAAAGGTGTTGCATTGCTATAAGTACAGCAGAAGAAATGCAGCAGAGCCTGATGGTTGCCTATCAATATCCATTCTTTCCTTCTTCAATTGAAATAGACTATAACAGATTCCTTGGCTGCTGCTAGAAATATATTTCCCACCATCCCTTACTGGTCACATGGAAGAGCTCTGTACAGTTTCTGCTTCATTCACTAAGAGGAAACTGCTACTCTTGACATTCTCTCTCATCCTCCTGCCAGCTGGAAACCTGACCTGTCCATGACTCATCTTCAGCCTAAGTACCTGATTCTCTAGGTTATGGTAGAGCAATAAAAAGGAAGGAATCTGAGTCTTTAATGATCACTAAAACAGAGCTGCCTCCACCCCCACCTCGAGCCTGGAATCTTCACTCATGCTCTTGAAATAGAAAAGATAAATAAATGTCTTTGATCTCTTAGCCAGTGCATTTTACATCTATTTGTTGTAAAAAAAATTAGTATTTATTCTAATTAATAACACACACATTCTGAGAAAAAGTACCAGTATGAAAACCTAAACATGTTAATAAGATATGTTTTAAGATATTTTTAAATGCATAGCTGAGAAGAAACATTATGAGTATGCATGAGTAAACTGAGGACTAAAGCCAGCAGTTTCCCTAGTGATATCTGTGAATCCCTAGGAGCATGGAGCTTTGGTTCTTAGAAACCACATTTATGATACAGGAGACAGGTCATACCAGGCAAAAATTCAGATCACAAAAAACCAAGAGGTGTGAAATAGAAAAAGGTAAAAAATCACTCTAAAAAGAGAGACAGAATTTATTTTCTTTTTGTTACTCTAGGTTCTGGGTTTATGAAATAAAAACAAGACTTCCACACCTCAAATTTTTAACTATAGACATTTGTGTTTTATGGAAATTCTCAATACTGATAAGATGTAAAAAAGCTCAAACTAAAATATAGTTTAATTAACTTAATTGCAGGTTGATAATATGCCCATGTGCCTGGAAAAAGAAACACAAATTATCTTTGAAGATAGACACATTAAATTCAGGCATCAAAAAATTCCTGGAGGGCTGGCCCGGTGGCGCACTGCTACAGTGAGCCACTTGGGAAGCGCGGCGGTGCTCCCGCCGAGGGTTCGGATCCCACATACAGACCGGTTCCCGCTCACTGGCTGAGCGAGGTGCGGGAGCAACACCGAGGGTTGCGATCCCGTTGCTGGTCACGAAAAAAGACAAAAAGGAAAAAAAAAATTCCTGGAGCTCAATTTCTAATGACCATGGGCTCATGCAATAAGAAATGAGAACATACATATGAAAAAAAGCCCCCATAAGGAAGAATAAAAAAAAGTGAGAATCAGACATTCAAATACTACACATAGTGTGATTCTTCAATACAGAATATAAAATGCTTATGTTTAATAAATCTAAAAATAATATATTTAAGAAAGAAATATATTATTATTTTTAAATATGCTTGATTAGTCAAGCAAATTTATAAAAGATCCAAGTAGAACTTTCAGAACTGAACATTATAAAAACTGAAATTAGATATTTAGAAGATTGGGTAAACAGCAAGTTAGAAACATCTGAAGAATAAACTAAAACAGCATTGATAAAATTAGAATGCAGAGAGGGGGAGACAAAGAGAAAAATATCTGAAAGAGGTTAAGACATATGAAGGATGGTGTGTGATGTGTGTAATAAATTTAAATGAAATTCTGGGAGAAAATGGAGACATTAAGGAAGGAGCAATATTTAAAATAATGGCTGAAATTTTTTCAGAATTGATGGAAAACACCAATCAGATTTACTAAAACTGAAACCCCATGCAGACTAACCAGCATGAAACCAGAAAGTCCCAAACATAAATTAAGATCTTCCCCAAAAAAGAGAGATAAAAACATATTTTGTTTATTTAGAAATGAGAGCTAACTTCTTTACATCAATAGTGTAAGCCAGAAGACAGTGGGATAAGTATCCTCAAAGTGCTAAGATGTAATAATTATCAACTTAGAATTTTTCACCCTAATGTTTTTCACATTAGCATTCAATAATGGCTATGGTATAAAGATATATTCAGATACAAACTAGCTTACTATTCAAAGAGTACTTTGGGAAAAATGAAGGCCTGATAACACAAGAAAAAATGGTGAACTATAAGAATAATAAACAATATGGAACAATAAAGAATGTAGAAATAAAGGCCACATAATCATAATATTGTCTATTTTGTGTTTTGTTACTACAGGTGGGAAAGGAGAGGGGAGGGAGAATAGGGAGCAATTGGGTAAGACAAAATGTAATTACTGTTTGTAATGATGAACATGCAAATAATCATGATCATCACATGCTATACACAAATACTGATAGTCAACTCTGTACCCCATGAATATGTATAAATAAAAATTAAAAAATTAAAAAGATGATTCTCAGGTACTTGACAATAACAATAGCAAAAATACAGAGAGGGCAATTGGATTTAAAGCTTTCAAAGACCATTTTTTGACAAGCGCAAAAGACGAAGACATGAAAAACGTTTAGAACTTGTTAACTATATGTGTTAAAATTCTCAGAGTAACTAAATATAGAGCAATAGAAATAAAGTGTAAAACTTTTAAAGAACACCTAGAAAAATAACTTGGATTGATGTCTCTTAAACCAATCCAAACGAAATCAAGAATGTGAAAAAAAAAAAAAGTAAAAAGAAATACATTTTTTTCACATAAGGAAGTATTTATTTGAGGTTTAACATGAAATCATAACATGAATAAAAACAAATCCACATTGAGTCATAACACAGACAACAAGGGACAAAGTCAAAACAAGAAACACTAATTGGCAGCTATGTACAGTGGGACACAGTTGTGTCTTTTACACTAGGAAAATCTTTTACAAAATAATCATCTCAGATCAACAGAAGACCAGTCTTCATTGTCATCCTGCAAGATGAGTTACTTCAGCACCTCCTCCTGTTTTCTCCAATGTCCTCCTTTAGGATGGCTGGTAATTGTTTTGGAGATTGACACCCTCTAGAGAGGCTTTGCCATAAGTGCTGTTGGCCACTGTAGTCTGCATATCCCTGTCCATATCCATAGTTCCCATAGTTATACCCAGTATAATCATATCTGCAACAGCCACTATAGTTTTGATCACCACCATAGGCACTATTGTAATTTCCATATTCTTGACCATAATAGTTATTAAATCCTTGGTTCCAGTCTTGGCCCTGACCTCAGCCTTGACCCCTAGTACGACCTCATCCACCACTTCAACACCTCTTCCTCCTTTTTGTTGTTGCTGTTGCTGCCTATATACCTTTTGGGTTGGGCAACTTTGATTTCACACTTCCCAGTACCAATTTGATGACATCTGCTTTTAACAGTTTCTTTACTGGCTTTTCATCTGTATATGTGATAAAACAAAATACTCTTCTTTCATGTGTTTTTGTATCCATGGGAAGGTCAATATTTTCAATCTCTCCAAAGGCTCCAAAGTATTCTTCAAACTGTTGTTTGGAAGAATATGGGCTCAATCCACCCACAAAAACCTTTTTGTGGGGTTCTTTCCCTTTTAAAGCTTTGGCCCTATTGGAGTCTGTTAATTTGCCATCTAGTTTGTGTTCTTTCAGTTCCAAAACCTTATCAACACTAGCAGCATCTTTGAAAAGCATCAATCCAAATCCTCTTGATCTTCCAGTGACTGGATATGTTTTAATTGTGCAGTCTACAACTTCCCAAAATTGAGACAGATATTAAGCCAGATCTTTCTTGCTCATATCCCAGCTCAAGCCTCCCATGATCATTTTACTTTCATCCTGCTGATTCTTGCTTGCATCGATCTTGGATCCCTCTGCCAATTCCTTTATGTTGCTGTACTCGTTCCTGTCCTCCACTGCAGTGGAGGGGGTTTGCTGGCACACAGTCCCAGTTGCAGCAGTAGTGGCTTCGGGGTGTTGTATGGAGCTGGATTTAAAATGGCAGTGGAAGAGATCAAAAAACACTTTGAGGAAGAACATACAAATAAAGTGGTATAAATCCAAATTTCAAGTAATGTAATCAATTTTAATGAATGAAACCCTTTAGTTAAAAGACAAAGATTTTATGAGTAGGGAAAAAATTCCACATATCTATTGCTTATATGAGACACATTTAAAATGATAAATATATTGAATACAAAATTATGTGAAATATATACAGAGCTAATATTAATCAACAAAACCTAGTAGCTATGTGTAAGGAAAGTAGAAAAAGTTTAGTCGGGATCTCTTGCCTCACATCTGTTACAAATGGGCAAGATCCAGCCCATTCACTAGAAACAAGTTATAAAAGTAGTGTAACAGCGCATGCGTATCAATTTACTGACTCAGCGTGATTGTTGTAATCATGTGATGCTTTGCTTGTGGCTGCTGTTGTGTACTAAAAGTATAAAGGTAACTACTCTGAACTGCTGGTCAGCAGAGCATGGAGGTTCAGTGGAGCAGAGCCAGAGTTCCTCTCTGAGAATAAAGCATGTCTGTGAAGCTCGTATCTGGAGAATAAGGTATGTTTACCTTACATAAAGCTACCAGAATCCTCTTTTGATTACCTGACTCACGACCTGCACAGGAAATGGCAGAAGGATCTGAGATTCCTGCCTGAAACTATGTCAATATCAGACAAAATAAAGTTTTGGGAAAACTAAATTTACGGTAAAATTACTATACATAGGCAGACCTTTCACAAAAAAATCAAATGTGAAAAATCAATCAAAATATGAAAAGATTTTAGTAATCAGGAAAATACAAATTTAAACCACAATGAAATAAGTGCTCACAAGCAAAGTAATACACTAGCAAAGTAATAAGGTCTGATAATGCCATTATTTTTGAGGATACAGAGAAGCAGATTTTTTGAGGGAAAGTAGATTGATATCTCCACTTTGTAAAACAATTGGGAATTATCTAACAAAGTAGAACATGAACATACCTCATGTCTCATCAATTACATTCTATTTATTCTAGAGAAATGTATACACTTGTGCAATACAGGACATTTAAAGACCCTACTCTATATTTCTTATAATAGCAACTGTTAGGCATACAAACTCTCAAATGTCCATTGACAGAAGACTAAATAAATACACTATAGGTGTTTTTTACTGTGGAACACATTAGAGCAGTGAAAATAAATAAAAGGTGAGGTACAGGTATCACCTTGGATAGAGCAAGAATTTAATTATTAATCTATAAACAAATTGCAAAGAAATACCATATTATTCCATGCTTGCATGTTAAAAAATTAAAAAGTCAATAAGATATAAGTGAAAGTGTAATAAGAATTTGAATAAAGGAAAGGAATAATAGTAGAAAGTTAATATTGGTTACTTCAGGAGAAGAGGGAGGAAAGAGATGAAAATGGAGACTGGCACATGGTAAATATGATAAATTAATATATAATATTTATAATGTTCACTTTTTCATGTGGGATGTTGAATATGTTCGTTTTCTTATTTTCTTTAAATCATACATGTACCTATATTTACATGCTCTTTTTGTGTTTAATATATTCACTAATAAATGTTTTTAAATAGTTAATACATACATATATAAATACTGAATAATTAAAAGAATAAAGGATAAGTCAGAATGTTGATGGGAGGATATGTCTCAAACTGTCCTCAAGAAAGCTAACACTATGTCTCGTGTATGGGCTTGGGGAAGAGAATTATGACTTAGAAGCCCTTTCCTACTGGGTATCTTCGTGGCCTTGACAGGATGTTTCTCCAGTACTGATTTCTGCTCTTAATGTGGTATCAGTACATTTTGATCTGGTAGCATGCTGAGGATGCCACTTTTCCTGCAGTCTGATCACTCTCTCCCTATTGACTATCATGTTCCAAGTCACAAAAAGTTTAGCTAAAGTCTTATGAATGAAAAGCAACATTAACAACAATAAAGCAATATCAAATTTGAAGTTATAACTTTTAAAAAGCTTTGACAAAAATAAACATGTTAAGAATATAGAGAAATGTAAAACCTTCTTAGAAAAACACATTGCTTTTGGCAATTCAAGTAAGCAATTATCTCGCAAAATAAAATTTTAAAATGACATTTTAAAGGAGTTCTTCCAATAGAATATCTTTTCCCTTTTACAACTGCTTAATTGTAGTTTTGGATGGACAGTTAGGCATTTAAAATTGAAGGTAAGTAAGTTCATGAAACTAATTACACTCACAGCCATTTTTTTAACATACAATTTTATACTAGTAAGTGATTCAGAGGATAAAAAGTACTTGGTAACAAATACATATAAAAATTCTAATAAAGCAAAATTTCCTGTGGGCCCCTGTGTCTGTCATGCAGAGGTACGGATAAAAAATGTAGGGACTCAGGATGTTTCTCTTTTTTTTCCCCACTTTAGAAATATACTTAAATGTAGAGTGCTGATTTCCTAGTCTCTACCACAATTTTTGAACTATACCGATACAAAATAAGATACTAAATTAACAAATTACATATATAATTTTGTGTTGACTGAGATAAAAAATGTAGGGACTCAGGATGTTTCTCTTTTTTTTTTCCCACTTTAGAAATATACTTAAATGTAGAGTGCTGATTTCCTAGTCTCTACCACAATTTTTGATCTATACCGATACAAAATAAGATACTAAATTAACAAATTACATATATAATTTTGTGTTGACTGAGTTTCCAAACATGCTTACATTGAAAATAATGGACATTTGAACGGTTCTTTAAGAATGCTATCATATTCATCTCCATATACCACTAAGAACTAACCTTATTCACTTGCTTCTGTTAGGTACTCAATAAAATTTATTAGATTAATCATCTACACACTCACCTATAGTATTAGTATTTTACGTAAGTTTACTTTAGTGAATAGTACACTAATACAAACACAGAAATAAAAATTATAATTTACTTGTTAATTCAAATAAGTGAAGAATTGAATGAGAAATGCTCAAAAAATGGAAACCATTATTGTATTGCTATGAACCTAAACACCTGTTTCCTTTAACATGTAGTCGTTAAGTACTTACTGTTTCAGGTGCTGTGAAAATTACAAAGGCTGATAACACATAGAACTTGACTTTAACATGCTTTCTAATTTGAGAGAGAAAAAGTGAAAATAAGCAAATATATAAAATAAGTACAATTGACCATATCAAACTTGTTTAAAGTAATTAAGTACTTTAAACAAGTACTAATGTGGTACAGAGACCTGTGGTTATCTGATTTCAGTTGAGTGGAGCTCAGGGGCCTACAAAAATTTTGAATACTATATAGTCAAATAAAATGTCTAACTCAATAATCCACGTACATTAAAGCATTAGTATAACAGTGCTATTGGTTTGATTAAAACAAGCATTTGTGAATATATTTTGGTGAATATATTTGAGCATATTCTGAAAAGTACAAATGAATAAATAAAATTACTCACAATTTCACTACCACAAAATAATCACATTTCATTGTCTTTCATTGAAAACTTTGTTCTATGCCTATAGATCTTTCTAGCATTAACATATACAGTTTTATATCCACAATTTCTTCTTATTATTACATTTTGAGAAATTCTCATCTTCCTATACAGTGCAGTATTTTTACACGTGCCCTTCATATTCAAGTAAGGGAAGGATTGGGTAAAGTTTTCTAAGCCCATCGTTTACTTGAATAATTACTGTTCTGCCTATTTGGATCTAGACAAGACATATGGCCTTAGTTTTTGTTGTTTTTTACAATCTATTTTTATTTTGGCTATATATATATGATATAAAATTTTCCATCTTAATCATTTTTATGTATACGTTAATTACATTTACCATGTTGTGCAACTATCACAACTGTATATTTTCCAATTTTTTTCATCATTTCAAACAGAAACTCTACTCCCATTAAACAATAACCCCCCCATTTCCTTTACCCTCAGCCCCAGCCCTATAGTCTATTTTCTGTCTCTATGAAATAGCCTATTCTAGGTATTTTCTATAGATAGAATCACACAGAATTTTCCTTTTGTATCTGGATTAACTTAGCATTAATTTTTAAAAATTCATACATGTTGTATCAAAACTCCAGTCTTATCTATGCCTGAATAATATTCCATTGTATGTATATACTACCTTTTGTTTGTCATTCATCTGTCATTCATTGGTGGATAGTTTTTGTTTGGTTTGTTTTCCTATTATAGCTACTGTGACTAATACTGTTATGAACATGGGCATACAGATACTGTTTCAGCCCATCTTTCCACTTTCTTTGAGTATATACCTTGGAGTGAAATTGCTGGGTCATATGGGAATTCCATTTTAGCTTTTTAATAAATCTCCAAATTGTTCTCATAGTGGTTGTACTGCTTTACATTCCCACCTGCAATTTGTAAGGGTGTCAATTTCTCCACATCTTCACCATCACTTTTATTTTCCATAATTTTTATTATAGCCATCCTCATAGGTGTGAGATAGTATCTCATTATAATTTTGATTTGCATGTCTCTAATGACTAATGATGTCGAGCATCTTCTCTTGTGCTCATGGGTCATTTGTATATCTCCTAATTTAGTTTTCAATACTTAGGATACATGTAATGCTTGTAGAGCAGCAGGCTTGATGTTACAAGTAATTCTGTTATCACTGTCCAAGGCAGTCTTATGCAAATTGTAGTTTACCTTTATATATGTGTATAGTTTTTTCTCCATATATGTATGCACATGTTTACATATGTCTATGGGTACATAAATGTGTATGTGTATGTGTGTACATATATATATACACACATGCACACACATGTCTAAAGGTATAAATACACATATGTGTGCTCATATATACATAAATAATTATTTAAAGATATTTAATATCAGAATTCTAAATATAGGTACATAAGAGTATGATATAAATGAGCAGAACCGAGAAAGGGTGAGGGTGCCAAACTGTTTCTCTATCTTTTTAGGATCATCTTTCTATTCTAATTCATTGAGAACAAAATGAACTGGATAATCTAAAGACAGGGTTTTAAATATATACTAAAATGATAATTTAAAGGAAATTTCCCAAAGAAATAGTGGTCAATTAAATTGTAAAATTCATCACAACTGACAATTTCTTTACTCTGAATTGTCAAGACTATTTCAATAAAACATTTTAGATGTAGATCAAATACATCTGTCTACAACCATTTTAACCTAAAAATCTTCCAAATCCCTTATCTTACAGTTATAAAAAAAAAGTGGGGCCTAAACTGTTAAATACTTTACAGAGCTGGATGTGAATCAAGATTTCTTGGTAGTACATGTAGAGTAAAGAAGGTGTCTTATCCACCTTCCATAAGTGTCATGGATGTACTTGTTTCTTATTGTATTAATTTCCCACTGCTGTCATACAAAATTGCTACAAAATTAGAGGCTTAAGCAACACAAATATATTACTTTGAAGTTCTCTAAGTTAGAATTTTGACATGGGTCTCAATGGGTTAAAATCATGACGTCAACAAGCCTGTGTTCCTCACTGAAGAATCTGGGAAAGGACCTACTTCCAGGTCATTGAGGCTGTTAGTAGAATTCATTCCATGGGGATATGGGACTGAGGCCTCTTGTTTCCTGACACCTGTTGGCTGCGAGTTGCTCTGTTTCTAGAGGTGCTCCACATTCCTTGGCTTATGGTCGTCTTCCTCCATATTCAAAGCCATTAGTGGTAGGTGGAGCCCCTTTCATACTCTGAATCTCTCTGATCTCCTTTTCTGTCTCCTCTCTCCCCTAATTTCCTTCTCTGCTGCATTTCTCTGACTGTGACGTTGATGTTAGTACCAAATTAACAAGACTTATTTTCTGGGACAAGTTCACATTTTTACACACCTGGTGAACTATTTCTTTTTATTATAATCCTCTCAATGTAGAAGCCAATTTATGATATAATTCCCCCCAAATATTTTGGTTTTAAATTTTTCTTTCAATTTGTCTGTCTTGAGTTAAGTAAAACTCAAATCAATGAAGTATTGTATCAATGAAAACACAGCTTTTAAACACTGTCTTTCATTTTCCAAGTATAAGAAGTCTTTATTTTGCTTTTGAATGCTTTCTACTATGTACTGACATTCAAAATTAATATGGTTTGAAGATTGGTGCTGCTTAAAATATGTGTATGGAGATAAGCTTTTATCTGGGCTAATTTGGAGATTTTAGAAAATAGAAATTTTAATAAAAGTAAAGGCATTACAATATTGATGCTGTTTATGATAATGTCTTTTCATTCTACACAAAATCCCTGGCAATCTCATCTGTATCCATGACTTCAATGATCGCATAAAAGCCTTAGATAGGCAAAGACCATAGATTTCTACTCTGTGTTCAAAATCCAGCAATAAGCTTCCTAATAGGCTATTCCATCTGAGTGTCCCACAGGCACATAAGATGTCATCCTTTCACATCCCTGACTTTAGGTAGAGCACTATCATCTGGCCAGTTAACTAATCCAAAAACTTAGAATTCTTCCTAGATTTTTGCTTTGGGACTTTCGTGCCGTCCATTCCTCCTTTAGGAAGCCACACTCAAAGTGACAGTGGTAGGACCATGAATGAAGAGAACCTGTGCTGCCATCATGGGGAGAGTGTGTGATCCAGAGCAGCTAGTAAGTCCCCAGTGGTTAGTCCAAGTGCAGAAGAAGTCCCTAGTTAATCGATATAGCATAGGATACAGGATAATAATTTTTACACTGGAAACACCAGTTGTAAAGTGGGTGTAAAAACCTGAGAATAAAGCCTAGACTTTGAAAATACAGCTGAGGCATCTAGAGAGTCATGCTGACGTGGATTTCACTTAGGCCAAAAGCCAAATCCAGCGTATAGAATTCCCACTTAAAAGAAATAGTAAATGCCTTTTATTTCTTATGCAGGTAGGAAATAGGTTTCTTGAACTTGTCACCAAACAATCTTTAAATGCAGACCCATGTCCAAGTAATCATGAATTGTAAATCTTAACTATCTCTCAGATCCTGGTTCTCTTATCTGATTGTTTAGCCTCCTTACTCTACCTGGTCTTTTGCCTTTTTCACCTCCTGCTAGTCCCTCTGCACACTATCCTCTACATTTCACACATCTCTGTTTTCGGTAGGGCAAAATCTAAGTACTGGTACATGAGACTGCCTGCTCCCATAACTTCGCCTGACTGCTGGACAATTCTTTTCCTTCCTGCTAACTCTTTCCCACACTATTTAAATCACAGTGAAAATAGACTAAACTCTTTCCTTTGGCCTCCCATCATGCATGCTTTTGCAGGAGTGGTTCATTTTGTTTGTGATGTTCTTACGCTCCTGCACATCCACCTGGTGAGCAGCTCCCCATACAATGAAAATCCTCTGTAGAAGATTCACTTTTTCCCCTACGTAATCTTACTTGCTCTGTAGCTCTGCAGACTCCCACTGAACTTTGCATATCCTTCTGTATAGTAACTATTTCTATGCCTTTATGATGATTACAAATATGGATTGAGTATGTTTACCCTTTGTATCCTGTAGCACCTAATGGGCATTCAAAAATAAACTGAATAAATTAATCAACTGTATAAAGGCCCAACTTTCTTTATTTTTATTTATTTATTTATTTATTTTTAAAAGATGACCGGTAAGGGGATCTTAACCCCTGACTTGGTGTTGTCAGCAAGACGCTCTCCCAAGTGAGCTAACCGGCCATCACTATACAGGGATCCGAACCCGTGGCCTTGTTGTTATCAGCACCACACTCTCCTAAGTGAGTCACGGGCCAGCCCCAAAGGCCCAACTTTCTAATAAAATAATTTGTGCTGGATTCTAAATAAATCATGGAATTAAAATTGAATGCTTATTTGTATAAAGGGGATTTCTGCAAGATTAAGATAGGAGGCAGATTTGACCTTACAAAATTTAATAAAATGCAGTCTGCAATACAGCAAAATCCCTGACTTCAAAAGTTAAAAAAAACAGATTCAAGGTTAAGATTTCCACATTACTCCCTGTCTGACCTTAGGCAATCTTTTAATCTCTGTGAGTATTAATTTCCTAAATGGAAAAAAAGGATAAGATTTCTGCCCTACTTACAATAAGGTTAGTGTTGTAAAAAGAGATAAATGTGGTGAAGTCACAGGGAAATCTGGACAGAATTACACAAATATAAGGTCTTAGTACATTACGGAGATGGAAATTTAACATACTATAATGTATCAAACCAAGAAATGCCTAGTGATTCCTTAAGAAAATATGTGGAAAATATAAGTCAAATAAGTGAAGATAGTGAAAAATAGATGCATTTTAACTACAAGGTGATAAAACTAAATTTTCCTAAGCATTAAATTTGGAGGTACAATGAATGCCTTTTAAGTTGTTTTTTGGGGTTCTTTCTTGGCATAAATATTAGAAAAGCATTTCTGGGACTGTAAGCTATCTGAAATACTACAAAGACTTTCTTCCAATGTTCATCCGTTAGCTGGTGGAAAACACAGATCTCTTACATTCCTATAATATTCATTTGTTAAAAGTCACTTGGATTCTTTGAAATATCAAGTCTTGCTAAGGAACAACCAAGCCTCCATAAATATTTATTTTTAATACTTGGCTTTTATGCATTATATGAAAATATTTCATAAACACTTTCACTGCAACAAACTTGAAATAATTTAGGACCACATAGAAAGTGCAGGAAAGATATAAAAAAATCAAGAAAATAAAAGAATATCATATAATGTAAGTAAACATGACACTAAAATTTAGCTAGCAGACATCAAAACTTAATTTTTATTCAGTATTTAGTCTCTACAATCTGATATTTTACAAATAATTTTTGATTTAAAGTCAGAAGAAAAATTGATTATTAAAAATATAAATGGGTTTTAATGATAACCCATGAATCAGTACTGGTGATATTAGTTATGGCAGCACCTTTTTAACATGACATCCAGCTGAAAACAAATATAACTTGTTATCTAAAAATTATTCTGTCATGTTTGTGTTTCTGTTTTCAAACAAAGTAAAAAGGTAATGCTTACCTTTGGCAGAGGTAGGAGGTTAAAATAAAGTGCAATTAAAGCAACAAATCTCGTTAAAAATTCCATGTACCAATATATCATTAACAAATTGTATGAACTAAATCATCGTTACCACTCTGATATCTTTCTAGTACTCTATACATATATCTAGAAGATCTGGGCTTCAGTATCTGTTAAATCAATATTAATTGTGATTGGGTAAAAGCTTTGATGTTTCTCAACCAGGAAATCCTCACCTAAAAGGTAAGTAAAACATAAACTTCAAAGTGTTATATTAAAACAGATAACACATTCACACATATAATTAACTTTGAAAGCACTTTAATAATGAAAGATGGCTTTGTTATAATGACTTCTTTAAGCTTTTGTGTCTGTTTCTGGGTGATGTTTTTCAGTGGTGCCATAGTTAGCTCCTTCAAAGATACGATAGAAATCATCTGGGCATGATAGAAATCTTATGGAAAAATGAATGGAATTGCTGTAGCAGCTATATTTTAACTTTTTTTCCTGCTTATTCATCATCAGCTTTTTTCTATATCTACATTCGAAATCTTTGTCCCCCCACTGAGTTTTGTTCAGTTAATCATCAATTAGAATATACTGTGTGCCAGGAAATATCTTAAGTCCCAGAGAACATTAAGAAAGTGGGGGGGGAGGGGGAAGAAAAAAAAAAAAACCTTATCTGTAACTTATACAGGAAATAACCATTAATTAAAAATCACACAAATAAATGTTAAATTACAACTATAATCAATATATGTATATAACTATCAAATAAAATTTTATTTCTAATGGAATCAGAACTGGTTAGAAAGATTAGGGAAGGATTTCTTAGGTTTGATTATTAGAGCTGAGATTTACAAAACGTCTAGCAATTACATAGGTGAAAAGGCGTGGGTGGTCAAGAAGAGTGTTCCATATAGAAAGAACAACGTGTGCAGGCTTCCGGAGCCAGGGAAAGCTGTGTTGCATCTATGAACTGAAGAACCTTGTGACTGGAGTGTGGCAAACAAAAGGAAAGCCAGTACAAAGGGAGAAGGTTTTACTCTATTACAGTCCTTTATACTATTCTAACTCAGAAATATCTAATTCCAGGCAACCAATTTCTACAAGTCATTCATTTTGTGTCAGTCATTCGACTTCATTTCTTGGGTACAATGGTTCAGTCGTGTTCCGTACATGTTGTATATCAGTTACAGCTCAGTATTAGACCCTGAGTGACTTCCATAACTTTTGGACCAAAAAGGGAAACAAAGGCCTATTCACAGTCTCTTCATGCCCTCTCTTCAGTGCCAGAGCACATACTCCATTTAGGAGTGCCAGCGTGCATATGCCATTTAGGATTTCTTGGCCCTATATCATCCTCGTGAGAGTACATTTTTGCCAGACAAAAATTTCTTTTCTTAGAAATTTCATTTCCTAAACACAGTAAAGATTTCTCTGCCTGTCTCTACAAAGAGTAAAAAGCAAAAATGGCAAACTTTTCTCTCCAAGAATGCTTTTGACTGTACTTGCAGCAGGTGTTCCAAAGTACGTTTTGCTTTGATGTAGGCATAATCTACACAACTACCAGAAACCCTCCTATGTCCTACACATTGCAAGTTTTAGTAAATTGGATCAGATCCTTGAAACCAACTAGTTCTAAGTGAAGGCCTGTAGATTCTTGTTATCCATAGAGGCAGTGTTCTTTTTTTCATTATAGGGAAAGAGTATACAATGGAAAGTAGTACACTTGCTCACTTGTATATTTAGCTTCACCCACTGGAGAAATATGACAATGATTCTGAGTTCTAGTAGGTTTAAGAGATTGTGCTTATTAAGAAACAGCCAACTGCATGATCTTTGATGACTTCCCATTAAAGTCCATCGTGCTTTTAAGTTTACATCTTACTTGACTTCCAACCATACCATGAATAGCATTTCAAGTTAGATCTATACCTGGTACTAAATTAATTTTAAACATAAATCATGAAGTATGCAAAATTCTTCTTTAGATTTTAGATCCTTTGATGGTACTCCCTTCTTTCTTCTGAAGCCTTAGAACTGATGTTGCTCCTTAATAAACTCATTACATTTGGTAATTTTTGAATTCCATCATTCCTTGTATATTTATTGATAGAATATCTTCTATAAGGAAAAGCTTTTCTCTTCACTTAGTTCAGAATGGGTTCATTGATTCTTATTTTATTCAATGAATTATAATTCTTTAATATCATTACTTATCTTGACTCTCAAATTGTCCCAGATTTGGCCAACGGGAGCTCCTTTAAGTGGCCTCTGTGCCCTTTGTCATATCCTCATTAAGCCCTGAATACGACCTTACTTTCTGGCACTACAAATATTTCTAGGCATATCTTTTACCTTTCCTGCCCCAAGCCTGGAATGTCCTGATTCTCAAAATAACAATTGATTTAGGCAAACATCATTAATGAATACTAAAACTAGTGGTGAAAGTTTGAGGAGTAACAGGATATTGACATGGTCTCAAAGCTCTCCCTGCAAGCATCCTACCAGAAGATGCTCTGATTACAGTGGAAAAAACAGTAACTTTACAATGAAGAAAACTGGCAGACATCATCTTAATAAAGTAATCAAAGCTGGGCCATCACCAGAGACAAACATATCAAAATCATGTACCTGCTAATATGATAGACCATGAATGTAATACTTTCCAAAAACATACATAAGCACATTCTAACTATCAGGAAAAATCAAATAAACTACTCATAAAAGTATATTATATGAGATAACCGGGCTGCTCTTTGAAAATGTCAGTTACATGACATAAAAAAAGACCGAAAAACTGTTGTAGATTAATGAGACTAAAAGGACATGACAATATAATATAATACATAATCTGGAAATTATTTTGCTTAAAAGAGCATTATTGAACAGTTGTCAAATCTGATTAAACACTGAAGGTTATATATTATTTCATTATTGTTAATTTTATGACTATGATAACTGGACTAAAATTATATTAAAGAGTGTCTCAATTTTAGAAAATAGACAATAAACTATTTAGTAGACAATAGGACTGTAACTTCCTTTCAAATGATTTTAAAAAATGATCTATCTTGAGAGTAAGTAAAAATATTAAAATTTGGGAAATCTAGGTAAAGAGCATACACAAATTTCTTGTACTACTGGTGCAATTTTTCATAAGTCTGAAATTGAATATTGTATAACTATAATCAGAGGTAAAATATAAAGAAAAATACTTAAAGTCAATATTTTTGAAAAGTGTAATTGCTACTTGCAATAATATGTACTATGAAGTTGAGCATCCTAAAAGTGTTCTTTGTTGTTTTTTTTTTTTCCTTTAAATAAGTAACAGTCCCCAAAGGTAGCTAATCATTAATTCATTAAATATTTTTATAATTCTATTGATTGTGAGCAATTCACTTAAATTTTATGTGGCTTTAGTTGAAACAATATTGAAATTTTGGGAAGATAAAAAACGATGTTTCACAAATTCAGAAAACAAAATAATTTAACCAGGTGATAAATTAAAACATGAAGGAAACAGAGAAGAAATCACTACCTACTAACTGATTCCAGCAACTTACTGACATTAGCAGAAACAAGGAGCTCAGAAGAACTTTTGCTATTAATTATTTACAGCTCAAGGTTGCAAGGCTTTACAAAAAAGAACTTAAGATCAATTTAAATCAGGTCATATTTCTCATTATATTTTATTCCTGTACTAATGATGGGCATATTTTTTTTATTTTTCATACTTACCTTCTATCTCTACATTTGTTGGGCCCTAATGGGCACTGATGTTTCTCTCCAGAGTAGTTTGGTCAAAAAACCACTGCTAAACTTTAACAGTGATTTAGAATTTTTAAAAATATATTAGAAAAATATATTTTTTTTTCCTGTACAGTTTTGAATATTTTCTCTATGCATTGCTAGTCATGAAGTAAAGACTGCAAGTTAACACCCCCATAGTTTGTAGTTTGGTAAATAATTGAATGATTTTTCCACCTACCATTTGGTATAGCAAGGTATATGAGAGGACGTTTATTTTTTAAGGAGTTCTTAGAAAACTTAAGAAATTAAAAAAAAAAAAAGGTAACCAATATTGTACCAAAGGTAATTATAATGGTTCACCTATTACTAAAGTTAAATTGTATATATATCACTTGTAATGGCTCAAAATATATTTTGAGTTTTATTTTCTTTGGTAGCAATGTATATAATAAACATGAATATATTCTGTTTAATGTGACTGGCTACTTTTCGTAGGCTATTTTCCCTCTGTACACATTTAAATATTAATTAACTAATCCCAATTTCTATAGAATACAATTCATAAATATGTTTTTGCCCTGAAATTACATGAGCATGAAGTTTCCTAAGATTTATGTAAATTGAACCATTTTCTAGAACCTTGGCTCCATTTGATTAGCTTTATGTTTTTTGTTTTGTTTTAATTTTTAAGCATATGTCACTTGAGGTAACTGAAAAAATGCTATATTATTATTGAAATTAGTGTTCAAATTCAAACCGAAATGTGTTTATTAAGTTCATTTTGTATTTTACTCTGTAAGTTAAGTGGTATAAAACCTTTCTCAAGGTTTTTCTGAAGTTATTTCCCAGTTTCCTTCTAATTTGATTAGATTGGGCCAAACTGTTTTGTAATAAACCCAGTGAGGAAATACTCTGTGTTTTCCCAGTATTCTTTGTCTTTGCCATACTGTTCGACACATTTTATCTCCCCTCCATTTTCACAATCATGCTTTGTTAGGTTTTTCTTGCTGGGGAATTCTACAGTCATCCAGTCAATCTGTAGGAACTGTTTTATAGCATCAATCAGGCCAATGTTGGCTTATAATTCAGAACCACACTAATGAGGATTCTACTCAGAGTCTATTAAGGTTTACTGATAGAATTTTCTGGAAATAGCAACACATGATATACCATGGAACTTAAGGTGGACAAGAAATTATATAAAGAGAATGAGAAGAGTAAAAATTAAAAATCAGTGGAATCAATGTACCAGCTGTTTATAAAATCTCTAAGTGTTGTTAAAATATATTTAAGAGGGTAGTGAGATGGAAAGAAATTGGAAAATGAGGTTAGAAAATTGTGATTTCAGAGTTGATGCACAAGTTTAATTAGCAGTAATTTTCTGGGCATGGCAGTGGGAGAGGTAACTAAGCAAGAGTAGTGAGTAAGTTATTGGGAAATGATGTAGTCATAGACAACAAATTTAAGATATTATATAGGGGCCAACCCCGTGGCACGCTCAGAGAGTGCGGCGCTGGGAGCACAGCAGCGCTCCCGCCGCGGGTTCGGATCCTATGTAGGGATGGCTGGTGTGCTCACTGGCTGAGCACGGTGCAGGCGACACCAAGCCAAGGGTTGCAATCCCCTTACCAGTCACAAAAAAAAAAAAAAGACCAAAAAAAAGATATTATATAGACCATTGGAATCTGATGTCCTTGGATATTGCTATGGTTTAAATGTACCCCCCAAAGTTCATGTGTAGAAACTTAATCCCTAATGCAACAGTGTTGGGAGGTGGGATCTTTAAGACATAATTAGGTCATGAGGTCAGAGCCCTCATGCATGAATTAATGTCAACATAATGGGTTGGGTTAGTTAATCAAGGAACGGGTTCCTGTTAAAAAGGATGAATTTGGACCCATTCCTCTCTGTCAAGTGTGTTTGCTGTCTGGCCCTTCCAACTTCTGCCAAGAAAGCCCTTGACATTGGACTTCTCAGCTTCCAGAACTCTAAGAAATTATATTTTTTCTTTACAAATTACCCAGCCTGTGGTATTCTGTTATAGCAACGCAAACAGACTAAAACAGGAATTAAGAGAAAAGTGACACTGCAACAGTATCTATGACTCAGAAACAGGATGTCCAAATTTTGTTCCATAACTAAAAGTTCTTTTTCCTGAGAGCTCCCAAAGTCCTGGGAAAACTGGAGCAGTTGGTCACCTCAGGTGAATGAGATATGAGACCAGGAGCAAAGAAATTAGCAACTTCATAAAGAGCAAAGATTTGTAGAAAAAAGAAAAGTGTGATTTTCAGTAAGTGGCAATGAAAATGAAAGTGAAATTTTCTCTGTCATATGCTTTATTTGAAAGGAAAAAATAAATAAATAAACCCTACCTTGAGAAGGCCAGTGAAGCAGTTTTTGCAGAGGATAATGAGGGTTAGTTAAGGCAAGGCTGTATAGGGATGCTCTGTGACAGTTTTGAGGGTAAAAGTGATTGTGCTACAAGAGCAGAAGTTGATAAATCCATGGTGCAAGGGATTTGGGGAGAGAAAAGTGGATGGAGGACTGAAAGAGTCAATGGATTTTTGGAAAACTGTGGAGTTTAGGTTCAGATGATATATAATGTTCAAACTGATATATTATGACTTTGATGGTGACTGAGATAAACAGAGAGAAGCAATGGAATGTACTATTGTTTCTTTAGAAAGACAGACATAAAACTATGGTCTGAAATGTCTTATTTAGTAGTATGTTGGTTGGCGGGCTTCTACTTTTTAAGCTGCACAAGGCTTTTTTTCAGGGTTATCGAGAGAGTTCCCTCCAACTTCCCAAGGTGGCGTGACTGAGATGAGAGGAGCTGTCCCCTGAGGCAGCTGCCTCAGTGTTGCTGCAGTAGTCCTTCCTTGCTCTGACCTACATCTACCACGTGGGCTAAAGTTCACCTGCTAAGATGTAGCCTGCTTACCTTGTATGCAGCATTGTACTTCCAGTGGATTCCCAGTGTTGTATTCTACTCACGCCTCTTATTTCAATCTCTAGGGTCAGATCCACACGTTGCTATGTACAGATACTTTTCTCTTTACCTGTCCAGCTGATGTCGAAAACATAAACAGAAATCAAGCAACTTGTATTACAATACACACTTGAAAATCATAATTTACATAGTAGAGATCTCAATTTTAATTTATGAGAGAGTGTGAAAAAGTCTTGGCTTTCATACACTTAAAATGACCTTTGTATTTGTATTCCCACCATTCATCTAAATGCCATAGGGAAAATATTGCTGTTTTGTGGTTTGTTCAGCATTGAACAGTTTAGGAATTTTGTTTTGAAAATGAATGCCAGGAAAGTCACTTCTGTTAGCTACTGAATAGTCACAGATGGTGCTTTTCCTGGTGTTGACTTAATAGGTATAAAACATTGCTTGCTGATTCAGCTGCTCTTGAGCATTATTATAAATTACTTTTCAAATTATCTTGAATTAATACTTGGTATCCACACTTGAAATTACTTAGATATTTGTATGTTACCTTCTTCTTATTAGATGTTTTGATATGGTAAGATACCACAAAGTCATTTAATAATACAATTAAGTAGATAGATTTTTCCACTAGCTGAGAATAGGATTAAGGGGCAATTAATTGTTTAGTAACAGGAAATAAAACTTACTTTAGATATCGTCTTTTTATTTTTATTTTCCCAGAATGAGCATGTCTTTAGTAGACACTAGATTGAGAGAGAGCTTAATATAATTATGTACCTGTGAAATTATTAGAAGCTTTGACAGAAATGCCTCTGAGAAATTTAACAACTTAATTAATGCCAACAGATCTTACATGCCTTTATAAGGAGAGAAAAAGTCCAAAGGAGAAAATCTGTACACGTTAATATTTTTGCATTTTAAAATTATTAATATATTGGCTTTTCTCCCAAAGCCATGATAGAATACTTATCATTGAGCATCCATGTACGCAGAGGACATGAATAAAGCATAGATTTTAAAGAATTAGTTGTGAAAATTTAGGACAAGTGATCAGTTAAGGCACAGTAAAATCAAAGAACATTTGACTATCTCCCAAAATGTTAACATCTATTTTCCTGGTGAATTTTGTATGGCCTGAAGTTTGGATATTAGCATTAAAGTTTCAAAAGTGTGACTATTTCAACTCTTTTAAAGATGGTGCAATTTTCAAAGATGACTGAACTTAATTAATGCAAGACACTAATGTGGATTACTAGAATAAAATTATTTTTAAAAAATACAGACAATAATACTTGTAACAACATGTCCAGAATATATTCTGATTAATTTAGTTATCCCGTGTGGGAAAATGGATTATAATATAAATAACAATTTATGTGGTTAAATTGATAAACATAACTGTTACCAGAACCATAATACCTGTATAAGCATGGTGGATATATTTTCTTCCTGTAGTAAGCGATCCTCCATAAGAAGCTAATCAGTAATCTGAAAATAAATTGACAGCTAGGAAATCAGAATAATGGAAATGTGTTAGACAAACTAAATATTTCCAGGATAACACAGTCTGTTGACTCCCTCTTTCTAGAGGGGTGATCTTACCTGTAGAAGATAAGACTATTGGCTAGGGTCTGCTTCCTTCTGGACCTTGTTTTTAGTTATTGCCAGTGTGGGCTTTTGAAGATTTCTCCTTTTTATGGGTTTAAAAGGTATCATCCCTCTTTCTGAGAGTCATAATTTCTCTTTTGATAGACATTCAAGCTTATAGAAGTCTTATATTCAAAACTTTAAAGTTATTATAACTCTTTATGTTGCCTTTTCACATAAGGGCCAAGGTACTTCAAACTCAGCACTACTGATATTTGGGGCCCGATAATTGTTTATTGTGAGTGTTTGTTCTGTACACTGTAAGACATTTAGTAGCCTCTCTGGACACTACTCTATTAGATGACAGTAGGAGCTTCACCCTGCCCCCTGCTCCAGTTGTGACAACAAAAACTGTCTACAGACATTGCCAAATGTTGCCTGGGGTGGAGGACAAGTGCATCCCCAGCTGAGGATCACTGACTTAGTTTGATGTATTATGTGTTTGCTTCTTTGCTTAGAAAACAAAAAGAAATATCTAAATTTTTAGACTTATAACCTATAGTTGCCATGTGCTAACAGTGCATGCATGTGTTGATGGCCTTTCCTAAACTCTATGGCTTTGTTTTAGTACTGAAGTTGATCTATACTTTATGAAAGATACATTTTATTGGCCTCTAGTTGTTCAGATGTCTTCTTTAAAATAGCCATTTCAATGTTGATTACAAAAGATATCAATGTGGGAAAAGGACAAATTACCGTGCTCTTGAAATTAGCAAAGAAAGAATATTTATAGATATGAGTTAACCCTGTAGATAATTTGGGAGAGAAAATATTTAGAAGATAGATTGGGTTACAGAAATTGAGAGAAGAGTGCAACTCAGGTTACAGTCTCCCACTGGCAAGAAACAAGGAAGATAAGACAGCATAGAGATCCAGTCATTTGTAGTAATGTATATTAGTCTGTTTCTGTTTCTTTTAACAAAATACACAGAACTTGGTAATTTGTAAGAAAACAAAACTTATAGCTTACAGTTTCAGAAGCTAGGAAGTCCAAAGTCCAGGGAACACATCTGTTGAGAGTCTTCTTTGGTGGTGGCTTTATAGCAATGCAGGGGTCTCACATAACAGAAAATGGTGGAGCAGAGAGAGAGGGGACCACCTGTGCTCTCCTTTTAAAACCCTCAGAACCACACATCTGGACACTATTATTAATCTATTCATTATGGTAAAGCCCTACAATCTAATCACCTCTTCAGGCCCCACCTCTCAATTACCATAGTAGGTTTTCCCAACCTCAACTCTTACAGTAGGAATTAATCTACAGCATAATGAAAGGTCTCTACAAGTCCTTCCTTTCTCATATGTAGAAAATCCACAGTGTGCTGGGGTTTATATATGAAGACATGTTACTGAACCACAAACAGTAGGATCACTTTACTTATTTTCCATTATCCTTTACAGACTTTTTTGAACCATTTATTTTCTTTTAACAAAATGTGTGAGATCTTTAAACAGTTTTTCTAATCCAGCTATATGAGTAGAAAAACTGGGAAGATCTCATATTTCCCCAAATCTATTAAAGTATAACGTTATACTCATTTTGGACAAAATGTACATGGAAAATGGGGTATGTTTATTTAACAAAATTAACTCTATCCTTTAGAATACAGTTACTATACACTTACTGTATTCTCTACCTCCTTTCCTCTCTCACCCTCTCCCTTCCTTCCTCCACTTCCTCCCTTCTTTTTTCATTCCTTTCTTTCTAATTTGTTTTCACAAAATTATACTTTGAAGTAAGTCCTTGATTTTACTAAGTCTCAGCTTTCGCATGTTCTTAAACTTAATTCATGCCATAACTAATTTTTTCCATCTATCTTCTCCTGCATAAGTACCACTACTTATTTATAATTTTAAATTTGCTGATGATTTGGTCTTTATTTCTTCTTTTCTCTTCCAAGATCCCATTTCAATTTTCTCAGTATTCTGTGTTTTAAGAGTCAGAATTGTATCTTGTTACCAATTGGTGTTACATCAACAAATATTTACTGAATTTGAACTCTATGTTAGGTTCTTGGTTAGGTGTGATTAAACGGCCTTTATGGGCTGCCTGTCAAGAGGAGAAACATCATTATCCAAATAATTGCATACCCATATATTGTTATCATTACTGAATTCAACTAAATGTTATAATAGAAGGAGCTGTCATATGAAGTATCGTAGACTGGATTAATTACTGTTACCAATTTTTCTCCCTTTCTTGTGCATGTAGCTTTTGTCGTGTGACTTGCTTTGGCCAATGAAATATGAAAGTCTTTCACTTCTAAGTTAATGCTTTAAGAAGCAAGATGTAATTCTCCTCATTCTTTTTTCCAGTTTCTGCCTTAAGAACTTGTCCTGGGTGGCCCCTTTGCTACCAAGAAGAATAAGAGAGTAGGCAGGTAGATATGTCTTATCTGACTTCAGAGCTGTAATCTGCCGCTGAATCACCCCCAAGAACCACAGACCTATAAGCATGAAAATACATGCTTCATGTTTTATACCACTGAGAATTTATTTTCCTTATGCATTTTTGTAAAAAATGTTTATGAATTCCATTTCTGTATAAAACACATGGGAGAAATGTAGCAGATCCTCATACAAATGTTGCCACAGGAAAAGGTATTTTTATCAAACTTTGAACCTAAGAATGAACAAATATTTTTTTATCATGCCTACAGTAAATGTTTATGCTTTTCCATCTAATCGCTTTAAAAATTCCACATATCACCATTACTTCTTCTGTACCAATGATAGTGCAATGACAGGGAGCAACAGGGTTAGTTATAACAACTCTTTAAGCAGTTTTAAACTGTCTTTTCTTTCAATCAGACATTTGTGGATGTGAGGAATCACAACATATCAGTTACGAATATCATAATTAACAATTTTCTTAAAAAGGTATGTAAAGGTAGATATTAGAAAGGGATTGAATGCTATAGTATTTCAGGCACACTGCTTTGGAAATTCACCTTCTCTTTGTCTCCATCAATTTCTCTTTTTCCACTGAGTCATTTTTTTATCAATTTAAAATAAGCTATTAATTCTTTCTGAAATATTTTTGTCTTGTCCTCCCTTCCATCCCCAGCAACTGGCCTATTCTTTTCCCTCCTATTAAGGAAAATTCCCTGAAGCAGTTTTACATATTCACTGTCTCCAGTTTCTTTCCTCCAAATCTTTTGGGGATGAAAACCAACCAGGACTTTGGTTCCACTCTCTCACTGAAAACTCTCTACACCATCAATCATCAATCTGGTCTCACCTTACTTGACTCATCGGCAGTGTTTAACACACGTGATTATTCTCTGTCATAAAATACAATCTTTGTTTTCCTGGAGACACCATACTTGCCTACTTCTGTTTCTTCTTCTTACTTTTCTTTTTCTACTTCTTACTTTTTTTGCCTTTCCTCCCAGACCACTTTTTCTGTATGCAAAGTCTCAGTCCTTGTACACCTTCTCTCATTCTCTCTTTCACTTTTAATCTACACACTATTCTTCCCTCACATTTGTTAACATGGCATCAAAATGAAAATGACCCCAAACATGAATATTCAGTCCAGCCTCTTCTTTAAACTACAGAAAAGTTTTTTTTAAATGCTTATTTGACCACTTCTCCTGGATGTCTAAAAAGGATGTCAAACTTCACCTAGCCAAAATTAAATTCCTGAAAATCCCCTTTCTGACCAGCCTCTCTTTCACTCTTCAAACTAGTAAATAAAAATTCTAGGTGTCTTCTTGCTCAGGAAAAAAAAAGAAAGTCAAAATATATTTTTCTTCTTTTTTTCTTATACCTCACATTAAAGTTTGGCAGACTGTGTCAGATTTAAATTCAAAATATGTTAAGATATGAGTATTTATCATAATCTCCACGGCAATCAACTTCACACAATCTACACTAATCTCCTCTAGAATATCAGAATAGTTTCCTCCCTGCTTTAGTCTCTGGTCCTAGGCAGTCCAGTTTCAACACAGAAGCCAGAGTGATGCTGGTAAGTATACATCATTGCAAATGACTTCTATTTCCAAAAATTTCCTAGGATGTACAAGACTGATCTCATTCTCTGGCCTAAGATACTATAATACTCACTGTCTCCACTTCCCATTTCCCTGGGAAATGCTTCTGGCCCAGGTTTTTGGCATTTTGCAATTCTCTCTGCCTTCAATGAACTTTCTCTGATAAATTAATATATTTCCAGGGCTCATTCTCTCTTTTGTTGAGGTCATTACTTAAATGTCATCTTTTCAATGAGTTCTTCTAGGCCACTTTATCTGAAATTTCCACAGCTTCCTACACACTCACCAACACGTTCTATCCCTTTGCTGCTTTATTTTACTCCTTTGTGCTTATCCCTGTTTACCATACAAAATATTATACATATTCATTGTGTTTATTTATTGTTTCCTCCAGTAGAACATAAAATCCAGAAGGCCACAAATTTTTGCCTATTTTGTTTTATCTATTTTGTTTACTGCTGCCAATCCTGAGCTTAGGACAGTTTTTCCCCATAACAGGCTAAATATATGTGCATATACACATATGTGCATACATATATATATATGTATGCACATATATACATATGTGCATACATATATATATACATATCTTAAATAAATAAATGTATGATAAATAAATGAAGACTGCACTAACAATATTAACAATTGAACAAGTACATGAATTTTCAAACTTATTGTTATAAAGTTGATCTTAGTCTTATTTTTAATTCCCTTGGTAGATGCAGTCAGTATTTTGTGTTGCATATCTTGTCGAAACTATTCTTTGTCTCTTTTTTTCCTAGGCTAGAATTGGCAAATATGACAATTGGCAAATATTATTTTATTGGTCCTTTCAAACATTTTTTGTTTGTTTATTGTCTTATATAACTGGACATTTATTGAGATTTGTGTTAGTCTGTGTTAGTCTGAATCCACAGAGAAGCAGATTCCAAAACAGGATGAGCAATGCAAGCGATTTATTAGACACAAAGCCTGGGAAGAGAAATGGGAGGAAGTGAGGAGTCTGGAAGAGCCCTCAGACCACTACGCAGTTTTACTTCCAAATGAAGGAGAAAGTGAAGGGAGGAGGTTGGGTGGAAATGTCTTAGACTGCAGTGCAATTCTAAAGAATGTCTGCCAAGGCTGTTAGAGAGCTATTGAGCCAGAGTCAGCCCTCAGGGAAGTGTCATCTTCCACAGGAACACTCAGCCATGGATTAGGAACAACCCCTGCAAAGCATGGCACCAGCAGGAATGCATTTATGAATTTCAGAGAGCAACAATTGGGGCCATTAGCAATTATACTCGTGGCAGGGCAGTCAGAGATCACTGAGGCACATCTTCATGACCACAATATGTTGGTTTTCTATTATGTTATATTTTGTTTTTAAAAATTCAATAAATTTCTCTAAATTCCCTTAAATTAATTTTGTTATTTTCAAATATACTTGAGTGAACAATTTAGAATCGAAGATGAAAAGTTTTCATGCATTACTTTAAGTCCCTGAAGGACTCTTGGTTTAAATAAAAAATAAGCTAAGGCAGGTTGCCTCGCCACCCACCCCCAAACAGCTCTCCACTGTTTTCCTGCCCTTCTGCCCTTCCTCCATATTCTGTCGAGTCTCAAGTCACCAATTACAACTTTGCCAGTGTCTGCTGTCTGCTGGCTGGGTTTCTAGCCCCAGCAGTGTAGCTCTACATTCAGAACACAGGACTCCACTGCCCAGATGGATGACTCAACTCCTGTACTGTCCCTTTGCCCCACTCATACTGGGAATCCCCCACATAGCATTGCCAGTAGCTGCTGGAGCCACTGGCTCATCATGTACCTCCCCAGTCCACGGTGGCTGCTTTGTGTCTGGGATCATCATTTTAGTCTTTGAACCATTAGTCAGTGTCTTTCCCCAGCCCCTACAATAGGCAGCAGTGCTGATGCCAAGGAATAAAAATCAGCTTTGAAGCCAGATGCTTTATAATTACCCAGTTTCAGGTACTCTGTTATAAGCAACAGAAAATAGATTGATACACCAGATGAGCTTCTATTCTACCATTTAATAGCAAAACCCTAATCTACCTCTTCAACCTCCACACATGAAAAATAAGACTAGAAACTTAAGGTCTTACCTCACAGGGTTGCTGTGGGGATCAAATGAGATAATCTACGAGAAAGGGCTTTATAAACAAAGCTTAATATTAGTATGTGCATAGCATTATGTTAAGAGACACCTCTCATGGAAAATTATGATATAGTGTTTTCTTAAGAAGTTTATAATACTATTGGGGAACACAGCATATGTATTTGAAACAACACAAGGTACATGAAAAGATCCTGTCCACTGTCTATGCAACGCCATCTCTCTGCTTCCTTCCTACCAGAGGGAGGCACACACAGACATTTCTTGATCTCAGAAACAAAAGGTTTCAAGTGTGATTCTTCTAAGCTAGTTATGGCATTTGTATACCCTTGGCCAACAATGACCCAGTTGTGCACAGGTGAGCCTCTTCTGTCTATGAAGATGTGAGGGAAAGTCTGCTACAAAGTACTAAGAATGGTTTTAATTCTCAAACAGACAGGCAACATGTTCTCCCCTTCATCATCCTTCTTCCTGCTTGGAATATGGGCATGATGTTTGGATTTGGCAGCACCATCTTGTGACCATGAGATGAAAAGCAAGACAACAAAAGCCAAAACTCCAAGGAAGATAGAGAAAATTCTGGGTCCATCGTGACATCTTTGAACAAATTCTGCCAGGCCTAGACCAAAAAACATGGGTCTTCCTGTCATATCAGAAAAATAAACCCTGATCAGTTTAATCACTCTGGTTTCCTTTTACAAAGCTGAGTACATTTCTAATTTATATACTAAAGAAGCAATAGATTGTATTATTTAGGTTATAATAAAATGGATATTGCATTTGTATATTTTAGTATTTTAATTATAGTGTCATTATATATATATTTGTGTATATGTGTGTGTGTGTGTGTGTGTGTGTGTGTGTGTGTAATTTGCATCCCCAATTACTGTATAGTAGCATAGGAGGTATTATGTAACCATCTAAATATCACATAAAAAAACTACAACTTAAAAAATCAAAGCAGATTCCCCTTCTAAATGATGGAGTTGAATCTAATGTCTGGGCCTCTTAAGTTCCTCATATTTTTTTTTAAATTGTATTTATTGTTGAATTTTAAACATACAGCTAAATTAAACTACTTTAAATGCAGAGTTTGATGAGTGTTTACAAATGTATACAGACATGTAATAATGACCACAAATAAAATATAGTATACTCCATCACCTCCAAGTTCCCAGGTTTCTTCCTACAGACACTAACCACTGATTGTCCTAATTTGGGGATTTCTAGAGTGTCTAATAAATGGAATCATGTAGTACACGGTCTTTTGTGTCTGGCTTCTTTCGTTAGTGTAATTGTTTAGAGATTCTTCGTGTTCCTGGATGCACCAATAGTCCATTCCTTTTCAATGCTGAGCAGCATTTCACTGTAATCCACTCTGATTTATGTATTTATGTACATATTCCATGTTGTTTCATACACTCACAAATTAATGAATAGCCCAGTTTTGGGTCACTATGGATGGAGCTTCTGTAAACATGAGTATAAATATTAAAAACAAACAAAACAAAACTCAAACATCATTGGTGTCACCCAGGCAACTGCTAATCACCTTATTAAACAATTTAATGTATATGCCTAGTGTCATCTTACAATCCCAGATATTATTCCCCACAAAGAACATGAGACTAATTGAATTTTAGCCAGCATCAAATGATGAAGAGAAAGAAGACAGGAATAATATTAAGCAACTTTCCCGTATAGTGATTTTAAAAAGTGTGTAAATTGAATGGTGATTGTAAAAATGTGAAATTAAAATGGATTATAGTAAAGCATAGTTTAAATGTATGCAAACATTTGCAAGTTTATTTAGAGCAAATGCTATCTATTGGTAAACCAAATTTATAACAATGTGCTCTCAAGTTTTCATCAATACCAATTACAAAATATGGTAGGAATAAAAAAGCTATTTAAATTTTGACACCATAAAATTGTATCTGGTCTTTGAATGGAATATTAAATATGATAGCTCTTTCAGAAAGTTTGTAACGAGACAGATATGAATTTTATTTTAGGAAAATAAAGTAAAAAGCAGCTAATATATGCACAAGATAGAAGCACTAATAAAGAGAAGAATATGCGTCCTTTCTTTAAAGTATTGCAACTGGATGACAGTGCTAGCTCAGGGAAGATGTTTTTGAATTTTGGTGGCTCCTGAACAAATGCATCCAGTTTAGATAATAGACCAGCAGAGTGGTCACTAGTTTATGTTGGTGACCAGCCTTCATACTCAATCCCGTGTTTGTAGGAGGCATGTGAGAAGAAATGGTTGCTCATGGAGCTTTGTGGATCCAGAAGAACTTCACTCCTCATTGCTCTTCAGTTCCACACGTTTCGTCAAACACGTCCTAATTTGTGCATTACAGTCAGTAGATTATTTCCCAGTTGGTGCAGTTCATCATGACATTTTCAGTCCCTATGGAAACATAGCAAAAAGAGAACATGTGATTTTCAAAATTCCTAGCGGGAAAAAAATGTTTCACTCTGACGCTGGGCAATCCACTTTCCAGTGATGCTGTAGATTTTGTTTTGTTTTGTTTCAAGACCCAATCTCTCTAGAAGGGCCAAAGGATGGCATATGGGAGACATACTAGAGGAGTGAGCACTCATTGGTTGGCAACTTGGTGGAGTTCCTCCTTCTTCACAGCTGAGTCTTGATGTATTCAAAGAAGGGAGATGCCTTTAGGCTTCCCCAACTTCTACAAAGAGAGCTGGTCAGAACTTGTAATTCCTGAAATAAATCTCCATCTGTCTCAGCTGGTGCTGCTGAAATAGCTCCATCTAATGATGGCTCCTCTTGTTAATGTAGAAATTAACCCAACTTCACTCCTTTCTCTATTCAGACACAGGAGAAAGTCTGTGTGTGTTGTGCTCATTTCAGTTAAGTTTGAAACGGCTCACCAAGGTTGGCTCTCGATGGTTCAAATCGACACATCATGACTCTAAAAGCTGGTTGGATCACTCTCCTTCCACTGGAAAAATAATTTAGTTCTTGTGGAATTTATAGTTAGAGAAAGGGAGCTTAAAATTTACTTTCTACACCAATATCTTTCCTGATCTTCTGTAGGGAATTAGAAAAAAAAATTCAGCGTATTCTGTCTATGGTTTTCCTCTTTTCTTTCTTCAAATTTTGCTTATCTGCTCAGAAGTTTTAAAATATTTACCAATTACAATCATTATCATAAAAATTCTCTAGATTCATCCAAAACAGAGTAACTCCTGACATTCAACCTCAGAACTGGGTTTTATTATTTATTTGTTTGTTTGTTTGTTTGTATTACCTTTTCCAATACTCTCTATATTAATTTTTTAATAGGAGATTTTTTCCCCCATCATTATTTGGTTTCCAATTTGTAGATAAAACATCTGATGCCAGTCTGATTCTTTTATTTAAGGAACTTGTTATAAAGTTCTAAATGATTGGGAAAAAAATCCCACCACTTTTGTTCTTGGAATTTAAAAATTACACCATACATATATCATGTCCTGGTACGAATATATATATCTTGCCTGTAATTTGGTGAAAATGTGCTTTCTAAAAATTCATTTTTTTGAGTACAGATTTTTTTTTCTAAAAACGTGTTTAATAATACATTTTATTCTTTATTTAATCAAATATTTAGCATTTCTTATTTCAATTTACTTCCTCTTTTTGAAACTAATATCTCAACGATAGTTGTCCTAGATCTCTTTTAAAAATGTCTTATAAATCATCATAGACAAGAATATTTTCTCTTACTCAATATTTTGAGTAAGTACACTTTGTCTTCTAGTTTGCTAATTCAAGTCAACTCTAACCTTATTTTACACCAGCTAAAATGCTAAATATAAAATTTTTAGAGTTCAAGAATCATGAGTTTAAGGTCCAGAAAGTCCTTTTGTGTGTGTGTGTGCTTTATTTTAGTTTACTAAATTTGCATATTATATGTGATTGAGGTATCATTGTCTCTGTGAGCAGTTCATTTCTTATAACCACTTCCTCTGTGAGGTCTACTAGATCTCTCTCTCTCAGTGGTTTCTGAGTCTCATAGATGAGTTTTACTTTCCTAAGTGCTTGCTCACTAAGGATCAGATTGTGCTGATAAGAGTGCCTTATGTTTGGGAATTTTGGGAAATATGGTGTTCTGCCTATGTAGGTCAACAGTGCTCCAAACAGTGAGCTGAGACCTTGCCATGTACCAAAGGCTCTCTCCTTCCCAAACTTCCCCACTGCAAATTCTTTAAAGGCTGTATATCAGTCAGGATCCAATCAGCAAAATAGAAATCATACTAAGTATTTCAAAATAAGGGTTGTAAAATACAGAACTCACTCACTGTTGATAGAAGGATGAAAGACCCAAAAGACAGTGAGATAGTATGGAGTGGGGACTTTGGAGATGGACCTGCCATGCCTACGATGGGTAAGGGTTTTCTTACAGCTAGCACAGGGGAAACTAAATGGTACTGAATCTTGTAATGTCTGTTGCTAATGTGAAAAAGAATCAGAAATAAAAGCAGTGTCACTCTCTTCTTCCAACTTTTCAGTTCTGATCAATGCCTTACGTTGGCTGAACACAACTGAAAGCAAGCTAATAAGGAAGTCTAAACTTGGAAAGTTTCCAGAAGGAACATTTTAAAGCAAGTATAGAAAAGTAGGCCTGGGACTAACAGACAATAAGTTGAAATAAAAAAAAAAAAATAGACAAAAGCTACAAAGACTGCAAAGGATATAAAGACTAAAAGATTAGCACTCTTCTGCTGTTAGGGGCAAAGTCGATATCACAAAGGTATTTACCTCTCGGAGTTTCTGAAAAGTACAGCAAGTCTATCAGGTAACCATATTTATTTTCGGTTATCTCAGAAAAACAGAGAGTATGGAGATTTATCCACTATACCAAGATGAACATATGTTCTATCCCTACAGAGTCTAATAGCAGGTAAATTATTTCAAAATATATAAAATTTTGAAAATATATGGAAAAATGGAAATATTTTAATGTTCTGAAATAGAGATTCTGTTTCTATTTTTGTCATAATAAAAATGTCTTATAAATCATCTTAATTTGAAATATAATTTATTAAATATAACTAGATTGTGTTATGTTTTCATCAACAGAATTCTAGCACTTTCTTTTTAAATGTTTTAAATTTAATATTTTGTATTATTTTTATTTGTACATATTTATGGGGTGCAGAGTTGACTATAAGTATTTTTGTACAGTATGCAATGATAATATCAATAACATTAGCATGTTCATCATTACAAATTGTAATTACTTTTTGTGTCCCTTACCCAATTACTGCTTGTTCCTCCTCCCATCTCCCTTTCCCACATCTGATAACGATAGGTCTGTTCTCTCTTTCTGAAAGTTTAACATTTTATTGTGGTGTTTCTTTGTCTCTTAGCTCCAACTTATGAGTGAGAAGATGCTATATTTCTCTTTCTGTGCCTGGCTTATTTCACTTCATGTAATTATCTTCAAGCTCATCCATGTTGCTGCAAATGGCAGGATTTCATTCTTTTTTATGGCTTAGTGGTGTTCCATTTTTTTTATATACCACGTTTTCCTTATCCAGTAGTCCATCGATGGACATTTAGGTTGGTTCCATATTGTAAATAGAGCTTCAATGAACATGAGAGTATAGGAATCTCTTTGACATGATGATTTCCATTCTTCTGGGTGTATACCCAGAAGTGGGATGCTGGATCATGGGGTAGTTCTGTCTCCAGCTGTTTGAGAAATCTCCATACTATTTTCTCTTTTTCTTTTTTTTTCCCTTTTTGTCTTTTTTCGTGTCCGGCAACGGACCGCAACCCTCAGTGTCGCGCCCTGTACCGGACCGGGACCGGCAACGGGATCGCAACCCTCGGTGCCGCGCCCACACCTCGCTCAGCCAGTGAGCGGGAACCGGTCTGTATGTGGGATTCGAACCCTCGGTGGGAGCGCCGCCGCACTCCCAAGCGGCGCACTGTAGCAGTGCGCTACCGGGCCGGCCCTACATACTATTTTCTATAATGGCTGTACTAATTCAGTCCCTCCACTGGTGTAGAAGAGCTCCCTTTTCTCCACATCCTCACCAGCATTTGTTATTCTCAATCTTTTTGATAATAGCCAGTTTAGCTGGGGTGAAATGATATCTCAAAGTGGTTTTGAATTGCGGTTCCCTGATGATTAGTGATGTCAAACATTTTTTCATGTACTTGTTGGCCATTTGTATGTCTCCTTTCAAAAAATGTCTATTTAGCTCCTTTGCCCATTTTTTAATTGGATTATATGTTGTTATTTGTTGTTGTTGTTGTTGTTGTTTTTACTGTGAAGTTTTTTGAGTCCCTTGTCAGAAGTAAGGTTTGCATACATATTTATGATTCCTATATCTTCTTGCTGCATTGATCCTTTTATCATGATATAATGTCCATCTTTATCTCTTTTTATAGTTCTTGGTTTGAAGTCTATTTATCTGATACAAATATGGCAACTTCTGCTCATTTTTGGTTTCCATTTGCATGAAATATCTTTTTCCATCCCTTCACTATTAATCCATGTGTGTCTTTATTGGTAAAGTGAGTTTCTCTTAGGGAGCATATAGTTGAATCTAGTTTTTCAATACATTCATCCAGTCTATATCTTTTAAGTGGGGATTTAGTACATTTATAGTCAGGGTTGTTATTGAAAGGTATTGTCTTATTCTCACCACTTTGTTAATTTCTCAATGGTTGTTTTATATATCTTAGATTTGCTTCTTTCCCTTTTATTGTTCACTTTTTCTGTTGTGGGTGTTTTTGTTTTGTTTTGGTTTGGTTTGGTTTTTTCCCATGGTTAAATACATTTTCTTTCTCTTTCTCATTTGTGTATCTATTCTACTAGTGGTTTTTATTCTTTTCATGTACTTATGGTGACATATATCTCTTTTTTTTATCCCAGTTGTAGGACTGGAACAGGAGGATTTTTGAGGAGCCAGTCTTGTGGTGGGGAATTCCTGCAGTTTTTGTTTGTCTAGGAAAGACACTATTTCCCTCTTCATTCCTGAAGGAAAACTTTTCTGGATATGGTATTCATTGTTGGCAGTTTTTTGTGTGCTTGTTTGTTTGTTTGTGTTTTAGCACTTTGAACATGTCATCCCACTCTCTCCTGGCCTGTAGAGTTTCTGTTAAGAAGTCTGCTGCTGTTAGCCTGATGGGGACTCCCTTATAGGTGATTTGATGCTTTTCTCTTGCTGCTTTAAGATTCTTTCTTTGTCTTTAACTTTTGATAATGCAACTACAATGTATAATTTTGGGGATGAATCTGTTTAGAGATCTTTGAGTTCTTGGATCTTTCTCTCCCAATATTTGGGAAGTTTTCAGCTATTATTTCATTAAATAGGCCTTTAATGCCTTTTCCTTTCTCTTCCCCTTCCTGTACACCTATAATACAGATATTTGTATACAAGATTCTCAGAAAGATTTCTCAGGTTTTATTCATTTATTTTTAATTATTTTTGCTTTTTTTTTTTTTTTTGGTTCAACTGTGTTAATCCAAACATTCTGTCTTCTAGTTTGGAGATTAATTCTTCTGCTTGTGCTAACCTGCTGTTTATGCTCTCACTTGTATTTTTTATTTCTTTGAAAGAATTCTTCACTTTCAGGATTTCTGCTTGATTTTTAAAATTGCTTGCATCTCTTTGTTGAATTTCTCATACATGTCCTCGATTTTTTTTTTTACTTCATTGTGATTTCTACTTATTTTTTCATCCATCATTTTGAGTTTCCTCAATATTGCCCTTTGAGATACCTCCTCAGGCAATTTGCCAATTTCCTGTTTGGGATCTGGCAGTGGAGAATTGTAGTCTTCTTCTGGGGAGTCAAGCTTCCTAGTTTTTTCATGCTTCTCATATCTCTGTGTTGACATCTGTGCATCTGGTGGTATGGTCACTTATTTTAATTCTAGGAGTTGTTTGGGCATTGAGGCCACACACCTCCTCCCGGGGTAGAGAACTAGCCACGACCCCACCCACATACACGTATGTCATCTGTTGAAAACATTCACCTGGACAGGAGAGATAAAGATTGTGCCTGACGGAAGCCGCAGGCAGGGGAGTGGCCAAGGAAAGACATAGTTTAAAATTATTGGATAAAAGACATTTCCGCACTCGTGCTCACTGCGTGACTGCAATAGCAAAGCATTAGAGCAAGATGGATGTTCACATGACCTTTAAGATGATAGGTTGAAGTTAGGAAATCCCCTTGCCATATGCTTATAAAAACAGGTGCTTGTGTGAAAATAAACGGAACTGCTTGACGGACCCCCTGCCGCGTCTGAGTGTCTCTCTGTGGGCAGAACAGGCGGGCGGCATCCTCACCTTCCTCCCTGGCTCTCCTGGCCACTAGGGTGGCAGGAGTAATCCTACTGGTTCCCTCTCTTGCTCATCCCGTGGCAGGGGATAAAAGGAGCTACTGGGAGGTTCAGGGCCGGCCACCCCTGAGCCCCCACAGGAGTGGCTTTTGAAGAAGGAAGTTCTTTCCTGTAGACGTATTCTATACTTGCAGTCAGTTTGGATGTTTTAAGTTTGGATCTGGGTGACTGTGGTAATGAAGCCTTCATGTGACTTCTTCAACTGTATTTAATCTTAAAGTTGTCAGCAGGAGCCTTTGTGGCCTAGGCAAAGGAAGCCTTGGCACTTTCTTGTTGGGGTGGGTTTCTTGTGGGGGTGGGTGATCTGCTGTTGGTCAGTGGGTACGTATACTGTTGCAGCAGTTCCTGCCAGGTCTACAGAGGGTCACTGGCTCAGTTCCTGAGCCTTGAGCAAGCCTGTGTGGATGCTGCAGGACCCAGTGTTTTTCTAGAGGGGTGCTATAGGGAGGAAAAGCTTTTACTCAATCGGCTGTTTGTTTGGGAGGTGTACACTGCTGTTGCAGGGCCTGGCAGCTCTGAAGGTGGCCACCTGATTGACTATTGAGCCTGATGCAAGCGTGTAAGGGTGAAGCCAAGGCCAGTAGCTTTGTAGACGCCTGCCTTGGGGCATTAGACACCCTACCTAGTCTGCTGTTGGTCTCGGAGTAGATACACACTGAGGCTACAGGTCCTGGGATCTCTGTAGAGGGCCCCTGGCTCAGCTGTTGAGCCTTGAGCAAGCCTGTGTGAACGATGCAGGACCAAGTGGCCCTCTGGAGGCATGCTGTAGGAAGGCAAAGCTACTACCAAATCGCTATTGAGTCCAATGTGAGCCTGAAAGCGTGCAGCCAAGCCCAGCAATACTTTTGAGGCCTGCCTTGGGGAGAAGGTGCTGAGTAAATTCAGATGCTGGGGTTTCAGTCACTCTGTCTTTCCCAGGATCCAGGCAGGCTGTGCCCCAGCCCTACCAATGCCCAAGTGTGCACCACAGAATGCAGGCAGTTCCTCCAGGCAAAGGGACCCAGGTTGGCTGTGTCTGGCACAGGAGTCCAGGCTTCAAATAGCTGGGATGCTAGCACCAGGGTGACTGTGTGGAGAGTCCTGGTGGGAGGTGGTACCTCCGCTGGGCTAGTCATGGGCTGTATGGGCACCCATGGGCTCAGCCCCCATGGGCCATACCAGGCAGGCTGCTAATGTGGGGAAACGTTGCATTACACCAGATTTTCCACTTAACAGGTTTGCCTGCTCACCCTGAGGGGGAGGAAGTGAATAAGTTGGCGGGTCCCAGAAAGACTGGAGGGACACCCCCGAGGTGGGAATCACCAGTGTTTGTGATGGCAGTGAGAATAGCCAGGGTCTTACCGAGCCTAGCTTCTCTCAACCTGGTTCCTGGCTGGTCCCGGTGGTGGGGCTGAGGCTGGATGCCCTGCTGTGCTCTCTGTAGTGCCGCTCCCTTCTTCCACAAGTCACAAGCATCTCCTTACTCTCCTGGTACTCTGCACCATGTTTCCTCAGGTTCCACTCAAAATATATCTGTTTGTCTGTTGTTCTGGTCTCCTTTTATGGGGAAGGGACTAGCGCCAGACCTCTCTAGTTGGTCATCTTGGAAAAAACAAAAAAAGAGTAGCAATTTCTTAATAGACCAGAAAATGTTTAAAAGTATATCCTAAACACTAAACTGAAAATGATTCTATGGAATTGTTGAACTAAATTATTCAGATTAACAGTTTTCAAATAGTTTTTCTTTCTTAATCACAATGCCTTTATTTTAAATTTGTTTGATTGGGTTGACCACATATTACTTGTTGTACTTAATGAAATTAATCCTCATGTGCTTCTCATATTTTTCATTATTTCCCTCCAAAAACTAAGGAAATAAATAAGTTATTTTTTGGTATCTTACTCTTAGAAAAGTATGAAGAATGGCAATAAGTCTTTTTCTAATATATATAACTAGAGCTTCTTTTAATTTGAAAAGAATGGCCATATGGAGTTTATGAAAAATGCAAAGATAACTGATGACAAATATTTGCTTTTGCGAGTTTGCTGATTTACAAGTCATTTTATTGTTTGAATAGTTCAGCAATAGTTTCAGTATTATATATTTAATTGTTATACATACATA
>NW_007726893.1:481667-486405 GCF_000696425.1 Galeopterus variegatus
GAGAACATTGTATATAATACTGCAAAAAACTGCAAACTATCGAAATATGGAAATATTTATTTAAATCATGAGTATATAAAACAGAGAATTGTGTGAACATTAAAAAATAACATATTACTCACAATTTTTCAAGCATGTCTATACATACCTATATGCAAAAATAGAATGGATATTGTATGTATTTATACTACATGTCTATTTACAACAAATGAACTCATGATATACATGTTATTTTAAAGGTTTGATTTGTTTTTTTACTTAGTAAATTGTCATGGCTTTCTTTCTATACCTACTAAGGGATATATGTTATTTTTTAATGTTCACACAATTCTCTGTTTTATATACTCATGATTTAAATAAATATTTCCATATTTCGATAGTTTGCAGTTTTTTGCAGTATTATATACAATGTTCTCATTAGCAAATGTACACACACAAATTTTCAGCTCTTGTTCAATTGTACTCTTAGAGTAATTTCTAGAAGAAGAATTAGTAAATCAAATAATGTATATTTAAATAGTGCTAGTATATTATTAAACTGTTTCACAAAAAAAGATTGACAAGTTTAATCATCAGAAGAGGGTGCGTGGGGTGCTCATTTCACTCCATCCTCATTGATCTTCCTTATCGACGATTCTTTAAGACCAGAGTTTCTCAATCTCAGCACTCTTGACATTTGGGCCACATAACTCTGTGTTGTAATTTTGAAATGAAACAAATATTTTAAACTTATGTGAGGTAACTTTTGCTTTTTTTTTTACCCTTGTCATCTTCTCTACTGACATATAAAATAGATACAGATAGTACAGATGGATATAGATACAGATAATGAGTTGAAAATTATAAAAATATAATACATATTTAATATTTATATTTGTTTCATTAACATTGACATTTTTGGTTTTTTTGTTTCTGGTAAGGACAAGATAAGTATCCCAATATACTTTAAAAAAACCCACAAATCTAGTCAGTTCTACCAATACCACTTATCCAAGAGGTGAGGTTAGGCATAAGTACTATGTTCTTGGTGAAAAATCAGAAAAAGAAAGTCAGAAAAATCAGAAAAAGTATCTGGATAACCAAGAAAAGTAAGAAAATAAAAGAAGCCTGGCCTGAATGCCATTTTGGAGGAACAGTTTTGCAGACAGAGATTTTGGAATTTATAAAATTATTGAATTGCTTGAAGAATGAGGAGTATAGCATCATTGAAACTTAACTATCACAAGTGAAGAAATTGGGAAATAGTGATGATATTGGTGCAGAATAATAAAATCAGACCTTGATTTGCTTATTACCCTGTCATTGGGCATTTGTAGATTTAGAAATATATGTATATATTGCAAGGAATCACTGATTTAATTAATGAAAATATCTTCTAATTCCATTAGAGACATTAATTAAATGTCCTCCTCATGAGTGGTAATGTTTATAATCACACAGCATTTTAGATTCCTAAGCAGTCAAATTGGTAGATGGTAAAGAGCTGACAGCGTGAATAACTTTTTTTAAGTTTTAAAGCTAGATACTTCCATCCACATTCCAATTGTCCTCAAACACACCCACACACATCCACTCATACACATAAATGTGTCTGAAAATGTGTATGTAAAATAATTATGATATATGGTTTCTAAGGAAAAACTGAATTTTATTAACAAGAGTAGCATATTTTTCAGTATTCCCACATATCATAAGCATTTATATTCCAAACACTTTTTTCCCTTAGGAAAATGTACACACTATAACGTATTAATTATAATCTCAAAATTTACCTTTTCTAGTAAAAAATTTTATGGATTTCTGTGTGCAAGCATATTATTTTGCATTTTACACTCACACAAATATAGAAATATATCTGTATCTGTATCTATGGTGATTACACATATATTAACAAAACAATACATTTTGATAATATTAAAAAATTTAAAACTGTGGCTCTCCTTTAAAAGTTTTTCTCCTTGGCTTTGGTTTTCAGCAGTTTTAATACTATATGCCTAGAAGCATATGTGCATTTGTGTATGTGGGGGGGGGTGCATGTTTTAATATGAGGAGTTTTCAAAATGTTCATGGAAAAATTGGTATTTTCTCTTAATTCAATTTTCCAATGAACTTGTTGAAGTACCCTTGTATTTATTTCATTTGGTGTTTGTGGGAGCACCTAGGCTTGACAAAGAACAGGGAGTGCACCAAGGGCAAAAGTCCTAAATACACTTATGCAGAACCTAGGTGCTGAAAACAGCGCATTCTGGTCACAGCAAATAGTTTCTGCTAGATTAGCTAAGAAAGTCTTATCTAATACTTATCCAGCTTCACTCCCTTTCCTTTGTTTCTCAAGATGATTTCCAGAGATTGCCCCACAGCCAATTTCTTTTCTTTCCTTTGATAAATGATTGATTAAGTTGTTTTTTCTCTTTTATTTCCATGTCTTTACAATAAAAGTTGAAGCAAACACCAAATCAGGTCTGCACCTTGCTTCTACCTTCTTGAGGGAGTTTTCTCAGTGCAGTCCCATCAGGTTTCTCATTGCTCTTAATATTTAGGCTCTGAGTAATCTTTGCATCTCCATCACACAGCGAAGAGTGACAGGTGTTACCTGAACTTCTTAAATCTGTGATTTGATATCAATCATTAATTATGAAAAGTCTTCATCATTATTACTTCTATTATTTCTTCTGCCCTGTTCAATCTTTCTTCTCCTGCAGGTATTCTAATTAAACATATTAGCCCTTTGAATATTGTCCCACATTTCTTGAGTATTATGTTCTGCTATTTTCCATGTTTCTAAGTCTTAGCATTTCAGTTTGGGAAGCTTTTACTGATTTATCTTCAAGTTTGCTCATTTATTCATTGTTGTATGAATACTCTGATGAGCCCATCAAAGACATTTTTCCTTTCTGTTACTGTGTTTTTTATTTCTAACATTTCCTTTTATTTTTTTATTTTTTATTTTTTTTTGTCTTTTTCCGTGTCCGGCAACGGATCGCAACCCTCAGTGTTGCCCCCGTACCGGACCGGGGACCGGCAACGGGATCGCAACCCTCGGCGTTGCTCCCGCGCCTCGCTCAGCCAGTGAGCGGGAACCGGTCCGTATGTGGGATCCGAACCCTCGGGCGGGAGTGCCGCCGCGCTTCCCAAGTGGCGCACTATCCAGTGTGCCATCGGGCCGGCCCATCCTTTGATTTTTTTTTTTTATAGTTTCTATCTCACTTCTTACATTACCCATCTGTTCTTGTGTGTTGTCTGTTTTTCCATTTGACCTCAACATATTCATTATAGATATTTTAAATCACCTGTCCAATAATTCTAGCACTTGTGTCAAATCTTAGTCTGGTTCCAATTGAGACAGGAGGTGCTCAGTTTCCCTGAGTTTGAGTTTCAGGATACACCTCTGGGTTTCAAACCACTCCCCAGGGTCTCAGGTCCCTCCCCTAGAGGAGAGTTACCATTGCTTGTTGGACCTATTTTCAGCACCAACACAGGGAAATTGAGATGACAAAGGGCAAACTTATGCAAATCCAGCAGCTGAGCATGCTCAGTGAAAGGAGTTTATACAGGTTTGTAAGACCCCAGTGACTGTGCTCAGTGGAAGGGAGTTTATCCTTCGAATGACCTTCCACTAGAGGTGCTAAAGAGCACAGAATATTCTTGAATATGTTCAGTACATGTGATAGAACTTGACCAATGAACATGCCTAAGAGAATACCAACTGAACATGTGCAAGACTGTGTTACACAATGGAATCACCCTCTTGGCTGAATATTCATTAGATAGTATGAATATGTATTGGATAGCAAAACTATAAAAGCTGAATCCCAACAAAAAGTGCGGTTGCTAGAAAGTGCGGATTCTACTCACTCTCCTAGAACCAGACTGCACTCTGTCTGTCGAGTGCAGGTTTTATTCTTTTGCATCAAACTTACTTTCAGCAAGCAGCTGTTGCTCGCTCTCTTGAGACAGTCTGCACTCTATGTTGAACTTTAAGTGTGTATTTCTTACCTTTGTGTTAAACTTGGTGTGGGCCCTGCTCAGTCTATGGAGCTTGGCCACACTCCCTCTGTGAAATCTGTATCTCTTAACTGTGACATTAAACCCGTGTTCTGCTGTGATTCTGCTCTTGAATTATTTCCTGTGGTGGAGTCAAGAACCTGCTAAGAGGATGGGGTAGGTTGAGGCTGGCTATCAGACCTCCTAGAACCTCTCCTCCAGCATCACAGTGATGGCTTTGTCTCTTCAGACTATGCTTTTTTCTTGCCTTTTGGCATGACTTGTAATTTATTTTTTTGTTGTTGTTGAAAGCCAGACATCTTGTATTGGGTAACAGAAACTGAATTAAATAGGACTTTTAGGGTGAAGATTGGCATTAAACCGGCTGGGAACTGGGCTGTGCTTAATGTTTGTTGTAGCTGTAGGTTTCAGAGTCTTCTAATTTCTTTAGTGTCCTTATGTTTCTCTTCAGTCTTGACTTTGGATTCCCTTATGGACTCTCCCTCTAAGAGATTCTGTGTTTTGTGGCTCTGTCATCTGCAATCTACTGCTACATGTATAGTGGGAAAGGGTGGGGGAGACTGAGCATTCTGTAATCTTCTGATTAAATCTCAGTTTTTTAAAGGGCTGTGTCTCAAGTATGTGACCTTCACAAATGTTTCCCAGGTTTTTAAGTTTATTTTCTACTGTTCCCTAATCTTTATCATGTTCACAGAGTTCCTAATAAATTTCCTTATATGTCTGACTGAGGCTG
>NW_007726893.1:487823-488497 GCF_000696425.1 Galeopterus variegatus
AGAGTTTATTAGCAAAATAAAACATGTTGCATATATTCATCTAAGGATACAATTATATGGCGCTGTTATGTACTGTATGAAGATAAAAAAGAAAAAATATTAAAATTGAGAGTAATTTATCTTCACCACTTGTATTTATATCCATATGCTTGACTTTAGCAATTTCGCCACTGTTATAACCTATTTCCTTTTCTTTAGTTGGCTTTCATCCATTCACTGTGTACTCTATTTCCTAAGTTCATAAAGAATAGCAGTGAGTTATTCAATAGCTGATGATTGCTACCTAAGTATCTGGTTGTTCGTATGACAGTACAATTTAGAAAACTGAGATCCTTCCACAGTTGAATATCAGGAGGACAGCCATAATTTTCATGGTTACACATACATGCTAGACTCTGTCGTCTGAGCTGTTACCTAGCCATGCATTAGTTAACAGAATTAAGCAAGAGACTCAACATTAAGGGCCCTTATCAAAGTGAATATAAACAGTCTATAATTTGGAGTCTTTCATTGTAAGTATATAACTTGTATTACATTATCAGGAAAGGATAGATTTTTATTCAGATTTGAAGAATTTCACTATATATCCTCACTATATATAATACTTATAATTAGATGATAATGACCAATTCAGTAAGGACCTATGCTTTTCTTGGATAGCAAAAAAAAAAAAA
>NW_007726893.1:489467-490823 GCF_000696425.1 Galeopterus variegatus
AAAAAAAAAAAAATCCAACAAATGCAGAATTTCTTGTACTCTAGTTGAGTAGGAAAAGATGAAAGGTAATATATCAATTTTATTTACTATAAATACTAGATACTAGAAATAATAAAAAGCAACTCTCTAACTAAAATAAAAAGGCTCCATGTATCATAAGCTAAAAACTTTTATCATTAAGTGAACTAAAATGTATATTTTTGGATTTTAGGTAATTTCTCCTCAAATGAATTTAATGTTTCCCCAAACATGTACTAAATTATGACTGTCACTTTCTTACATTCGAGGCCCTACTGAGTTTTACCCATTTTTTGACTAAATGTATATTTTTTCTCACAGCATTTTCTGCATTCATCTTATACTTCAACAAACTGGATATAAAATAGTTTATTGATATGGGACACTCTCCATTGACAAAGGTAAAATCCCCGATCCAGTCCTTATATGCTTCTGGAAAGATCTCAGTAGGCTTGGAAAAACAATAGCCTGCAATAAATGAAGTAAAGAAGTCAAAATAATTAAATAGGCTAAGAGAGTTGGCCAGGAAACACAGTAACTGCCTCCATTGGAATGGCTGGGAGACACTTTGTTTAGCAAGATAATAAGGAATAGTCTGGTGGAGTTAAGCAGCTGGGAAAAAATGATGCACGATCATCACTGAGAAGCTCAGTAACATTTGTTCTTTATAGGCCAGGGTTGACTGTAGGGGATGCAATTATGGAACTGGATTCCCCAGTAACAGTGCAGCTGAGAGAATCAAGAATAGCAGAGGGCATTCTTCAGATTGTCACATTGTCTAGCTATTTTGGTACCTGTTAGTAGAACCTGATGACAAATGGTGTTCATAATACTTGTAAAGACAAATGTGCTCCAGTTTCAGGGAGAATAACTCCAAAGAAACTCAGGAACATGGCCCACTGGAGAAGTTTTTAGGCTCCAGTGGTATGGTACAAGCTAGAAAACTCCCCACAAGGTAAAGATATCTTATTGCACCTTTAATATCTTAGAAAAAAAGAAAGAAGCATAACACTTTTGGGGGTTTGATGGCTACCTATTCTGCTCTAGCGGATAATGTGGTTTCCATTTATTTGGAGAGAAACAGCTTCTAGGATGAGTACTCTTATGGCACACAACTCAACAGATTCCAAGTTACTAGAGGCCTTTGTGGAAGATAAAGAGGTTATGTGGAATCTTTGGCAAGCTCCCATAGGAAAGTTGCAGTGCAGACCCCTTAGGCTTAATAGTAAGGCAATGTTCCCTGCAGCAAAGAACTTTACACTACTCACAAAGCACCTCTTAGTCTATAAATTGTCCCGGTAAATACTGAGTTTCCAATCAAGAAACATCATGAGCTAG
>NW_007726893.1:491420-497911 GCF_000696425.1 Galeopterus variegatus
CTTAGTCTATAAATTGTCCCGGTAAATACTGAGTTTCCAATCAAGAAACATCATGAGCTAGGTACTGACAGACCAATCAAATCACAAGATAAAGTGGGTCCAAACACAGTGTATCCTAAAATGTAGGTGTCTCTTTCAACATTGGGCCCAAACATATCTGAAGAGTACCAGGAAGCTGTATTAACCATTGACACAAACCATATGTAACCACCATTGTTATACTGATGGCTTACATCAAGTCACATGAAAGGTCTCATGGGTGATTTCTTATGACTAGCTCATAGGCAATGAAACATGTAATAAATGTATCAGCTTGTTATATAAGTGCAAGATGAAAATGGACTACTGCTGCATTAGAGATGCACTCAGTGGAGACCCTAAAAGACAGTGGTAGGAGGAAATACCCTTCTATAATGACTATAGCTGCAGAGGGTGCTCTTGGTTATCTATATTGTGTGGAGAAGAGATAACTCAGAGAAAAGATATACATGAATTCTTAGGCAGTCCCAAAAGGCTCTGCTGCTTGGTCAGTAGACAGTAAGGACCAAGCTTAGAAGATGCAGAAAAGGAGATCTGAGAGAAGAGCATGTTGATGGCCAACAGAAATGAATCTTTCTTCCCTACATATTAAACCTAACATAAAGGAAATGCTGAAATGCAATTAGAAAAAATTAAGGTTCCTTTCTATGATAGAATAGAAGAAAAGTCTCTTAATATGGTAAGGGAAGCAAAGTATTTTAAAAATATGTCTGTAATTCTTTACTATTCTTTCATCAAAAGGTAGATTTCCCTTTCCTTGAATAGGGGTCAGGCTTTATAACCCATTATTTATGACTAGAACATAGCAGAGGTGATGAGATGTGATGTCTGAAGCTAAGTCACAAATAGTGACTCTTTATATGGGTATGTGATATACTCATGTAAAAGTACATAAAGTTTCTCTTTATGTTTAAAGAAAAAATCTGTCAAAATTTGATAGTAATAATATTATATATGATAGANGTTCCTTTCTATGATAGAATAGAAGAAAAGTCTCTTAATATGGTAAGGGAAGCAAAGTATTATAAAAATATGTCTGTAATTCTTTACTATTCCTTCATCAAAAGGTAGATTTCCCTTTCCTTGAATATGGGTCAGGCTTTATAACCCATTATTTATGACTAGAACATAGCAGAAGTGATGCGATGTGATGTCTGAAGCTAAGTCACAAATAGTGACTCTTTATATGGGTATGTGATATACTCATGTAAAAGTACATAAAGTTTTTCTTTATGTTTAAAGAAAAAATCTGTCAAAATTTGATAGTAATAATATTATATATGATAGATACAGGGAAGTAGAAAGAAGAGAAAAAGTACAGGTAAGGATACAGGCATACATCCTTGTCATATAAAGTGGGCAGTATGACTGTCAGTGCATAAAAACCTAAAGCATATTTAATTATAAGAAAAAATAAAGAGATCTAAAATTGGTTTTGGAGACAGATTAATTTTTATTGGGGATGGTCTAAGTGAGCAAACAAAGCCATTGTATCTAAAGCTGATAAATTAAGAAAGACATGTAAAAGATTGTTTAAATATGCAATTAATTACCAGAGCTGCTACAAACAGAAAAGAGTGAAGTGTTTCCTCTAAGGAGTTAGACTGGGGGGAAGGAAGGGAAAGGATAGAAGACTCTTCCTTTTTATTATAAGCTTTTCTGTATGTTTGATTATTATACTATGCTTCAGGATTTATTTTTTTAAAAAGTAAAAATGTATCTCTTTAAAAAGGAGCCAGAGTGCTGTAGAATTACAAAACAAAAGCACAGAAATGGAGACCAGTAATGCTTAATTTTTCATGTTAATGGCCAGGATGCCCAGATATTTATGGTTGTTTTTGGATGAAATGAATATCTAAATCAGCAGACTGTTGGTTCTGTTTCTCTAGAGGACCCTAACTAATACCTTACACAAACTAGGTGCAGGTTTCAGAATAATGTTTATAAGACAGTGATTCCATAGCTGTGCCCTGAAGAATCTGAATTTATAAGATAGATGTAATCTGTCTCAGATTAAACCATGTGCAAAAATTTAGAATAAAGATTTTGATGGTCAAGAGGTTGGGCATGCTACAGAAAGTATCTGGAATAAAGACGTGTTTAGAGAACAGAATAAAAGGGTCAGAGAAAAGTAAGCAATAAAGGACCTTTTATAAAAAGACGAGACAGAGAAAAAGTAGCATAATCAAGTTAGAATTTTTAAGAATCTCTTTTGTAGAATTTGGATGAAAGGAAAAGAGAATAAACTTTTAGACAAAAATAATATGGAAATAAAACAAAAGAAAAATTTAGACCTAAATTATAGCTACTAGTGCTGGTCAGAGGAGAGCAAATAATATTTAGAATATAGAAATGACAGAAAGCATTCCAAATTGGATATAGATACGAAGGGGAAAATGATCACTGATATTGACTTCCAAGTTTCTAGCTCAAAGACAAAGTGATTGTTAAGTCATTCACCGAGAAAGGGAATGCAAAATAATAAACAGGTAGAGCAGATGGTGACTGGGGCTGGAGCTTGCAGAAGGGAATGAATGTCAGGATAAGAAGCAGGATAAAATACATTGCTGTAGTTTTTAAATTTCAATCGTGTTAGATTTTGAGCTGCTACTGTTATTTTCAAGTAGCTGTGTCTAATAAGCCATTGTATATAAGAGACCTAAAAGTACAGATCTGAGAATCATTAGCACATAGATTGTAGTTTAAGCCATAAAATTTTAAAGGTGAAGTAAAGATAAGTGAGAATAAAACCATGGAACCCATTGGCAGAAGTAGAAAGAAGAATGTACCATGACGGCAAGCTGTAGGCTCTCAGAGGAGAATCAGGATGAAATGGTTTTACCAATCCAGAAAAATGAGAGAGCTTCAAAAGTAGTGAAGAGCATCAAAATATCCTGCCGTCTAGTGAGATGAAAACTATCAATTAAATTCAACAAATAACAAAAGATTTTCCTTTTTTAGGAGGAACAGAAACATCATTAGAAGTATATCATCATAAGTCAATAGAACATAGCTGTTTGCAATGCTGATATACACGTACAGTCGTCCCTTAGTGTTAGTTATAGGGCTCCCTTGATACCAAAATCTGCAAATGGTCAAGTCCATGATATAAAACGGCATAGTATTTGTATATAATCTATGCACATCATCCCAAATACTTTAAACCATCTCTAGATTACTTATAATACCTAATACAATGTAAATTCTATGTAAACAATTTGTTATACTGTTATTTTTATTTGTATTATTTTTTATTGTTGTATTGATATTTTTTATTTTTTTTATTTTTCCCAAATATTTTCACTCCAATCTGTGATGTGGAACCCACGATATGGAGGGCCCACTGTTCATTTATATGTGTGTATATATACACACTACAATTATGGGAGGCATTATTACAACTATTAGAGCACTGTCAATGGAATAGGGACGCTATATCACAACGTATCAAATGGTGTATCTTCAGTAAACTTAAAAATCATTATAAACAATATGGAATAGTTAAAGGTGTAGTTGGAAATGGAGAGGGGGCTGATAGGTCCAAAGGAGACAAAGGAAGAATCAAAATAGAAAGGAAAATGAATTATTAAATTTCATTGGTATAACATGGTGAATTTTGAAAAAAAAATTATTTAAATACTTCCATATTTATGACACATACTAAAATATATATTCAGTGATTTAAGTAATTCTATTTTTAAACTACTTACAGAGAAGGTAGGTAGTAAATAGAAGTGAATGCTTATAAAATTTGCTGACAAAAAGAACTTTCTATGTTTTTCTATTTCTATTAATTTTTTTTTGAGTGTCAGTCATCAAGGGATCAAAGGGAGCAAAATATTAATCATTTTCTTGTTGGGTATGTCAACTTTCTCTAATGGGTGAGAAGCCACATTCAATTTTACACAGGCAACCTCACACAGGAAAACGTGGCTGTGAGCAGGATACAGTTAGTGAATGAGAGTTTTAACTTTCTCTAATGGGTGAGAAGCCACATTCAATTTTACACAGGCAACCTCACACAGGAAAATGTGGCTGTGAGCAGGATACAGTTAGTGAATGAGAGTTTCAACTGTCCCCCTTGAGGGAGGTGGTGTGGGTGTGCACACAATATCTTACCTATTACATTAATGGATGTGAAACATTTTCATATGTTAATATTCAGTATTAAGGCAAACATGTTTTATATGGCATTGAGATATATTGCAGGTAGCATTATAAATACAAAGAGCTTTTAAAAAATAATTTTGTAATAAATCAAAATATATAGAAATATCTGTGTCCTCTGCCTTCATATTTCCACTTAGAGATTCTGTATTTGATAAATAATTAAATATATACAATTATAATCTATTTTCTTAATTTATATATATACACATATAAAATTATAAATTATGTAAAATTATGTATATATTTATATATACTGCATTAGTACATTTGTGTTGCTGAAAACAAAATAACTAAAACTGAGTAACTTATAGAGAAATTTATTTTGTAAATAACTTATAAGAAAGTCCAGGGAACACATCTGGCCGGCCTTTTTCTTGGTGATGACTCTCCGCAGCAACACAGGGTATCACATGGTGAGAATAAGTTGAACAGGAGTACTAACCTTCTCACTGACTCTCTTTATAAAGCCATTGTAACCATACCTGTTACCCCTTGAATAAATCAATCTATTCAAAAGGGTATGGTCCTCACAATTTAATCACCTCTTAAAGGCCCTACCTTTCAATTACCATAGTAAGATTTCCCATTCTTCTTAGCACTATTATAATGGGGTCAAGCTTCAATGAGTTTTGAGGAGACATTCAATCTGCAGCATATATACTTACAAAAACTCACAAAAGTTAATTATAATATAAAACAATAATCTATACATTTCCAATAATAAATACTTACATAATTTTTTGCATATGCATTAAATAGTGTTCAAAAATAATAATTTTATTATAACTGATCAATTTGCAATGTAATCACAGTAACTATTAAATGAATACATGCAGTATATGGTTATATTTATAAAGTGTTGTAAAACTTATTTCATCAAAATTTGTATGATTCATGGAAAAAACAAGCCTGAAATGCATAAGGATAATGTAAGATCAAGAATATACATAAATCTAATTATTTAAAGAGTTAGAATATATATGCATACATTGATAGAACAAAATAGAGAATACAGAACATATACATAAATTTAATACAGTAGCACTGTGGATTAGTACAGAAAAATAACTCATTCAACAAGTGGGGTTGGGATATTTGCTATTGTAACTAAAAGATAAAATTTAGGTCTTTACTTCATGTCATGAATATAAATAGAATTCATATGGATTAAGGACATAAAAGAAAAAATATTTAGAAGAATGCATACGCAATTTACCTATGACATCAAGGTAGGAAAAATTATTCACTCATGTCTCAAAATTTCATACTATGAACCGATAGATTTATATATTTAATGACAGAAAAATTTAAAGAAGAAATTCTTAGTGTCAAAAAATATACAAAGTGAAAAGAAAAGCCACAAAAGGAGACAAATTGTGTGCAAATGCTAGAGATAAGTATTTTGAATATTAAATAACTTCTATGAATCAAAATGGAAAAAAATAGGTAATTAATAGGAAACCCAGCAAATGATAAAAATAGACATTTTATGGAAGAAAGATAGATAAAGTCTAGTAAGCATGAAAAGGTACTGAAAATATTACTAGAAATCAGAGAAATACAATTTAAGCAAAATGAGACATGGCTTCTCACCAATTAGATTAGCAAAATTAATGTTTATAGAATTGTAAATAACATCAAGTGCTAAGAGTTTGGGAAATTTTTTTCATACATTTCTGTTGGAAATGAAATTTAGTAGAGACATTTGGAGAATATTTTGCCAAAATCATCTAATTTGGTTGTTTATACCCTGTGACATAGAGCTGACCACTAAGAATAATTCCTAAAATTCTTGTTCTTGATGACAAGACATACATAAAATATTCATTGCAGTATTGTTTGTAATTGAGAAGGGGACAAACAAATTAATAGCTAATTAGTAGGAAATTAATAAATAAACCATGGTTTATTTATTATAAACCACTTAAAATTACTAAACTAGAGCTACATGTAAAGACAAATAAATATCAAAACATTTGCATGAAAACTAAACTGAAAAAGGACATGTTTACTATTATATTATTTATGAAATTGTTTAAAGTAATTATACAATAGTATTTACATATACCTATAAGTACATATAGAAACATTTTAAAACTTTAATAAAATAATTAACAGTTAGTTCAATTTAGAACTTAAATATGGGAATCAAAATTGGGGGGGCGGGAGCTGATGGTCAGCTCTGTGCTCCATGAATATGTATAACCCCTAAAAAATTTTAAAAATCCTATCCTAATAAATAACAAATTTTTTTTTTTTTTTTTTTTTTTTTTTTTTTTTTT
>NW_007726893.1:498455-500213 GCF_000696425.1 Galeopterus variegatus
GGAGCTCCGCCGCGCTTCCCAAGCGGCGCACTATCCAGTGCGCCACCGGGCCGGCCCCTAACAAAAATATTTTTAAAAAAACTTTGGGGAGAGGATTGAGGAATTTCTGTTACATCTATATATTTTAATTCATAAAAGAAATATCTGAAACATATATCATAAAATAATAATTTACATGGATTACAGAAGCATTATGGATTTCTCTGTTTTAAGTTAATTTTCCTATTTGGCATATTTTATAACTAGACTTTACAAATAAAGCAATGTAGCAACACTGCAGTATATTTAAAACTAGTAGAAACTATAGGACTTTTAATCTGCATACTTTGGTGTGCATGGCTCTTTGTTGTCTGTATCCAGGTAGTGTATTATAACCATGTTATTTACCATAGGAATCTTTATTATTTATTTTCATCTTTTTAATATAAAACTACACAACAAATCTTAGCAAACACAGGATATAAACAGACAATAACTCAGATATCACAGTTTTTTCTTTCCACATGCATTTAAAGACTTGTGAACTTATTTTACTCATTTATATTGAGTAAATACATAGTAGGAATTTAGCATGGCAAAACTAATAAACCTCATGATAGCTGGTCTGCATTTCCAGTAGTTTGCACTGCACTCAAAACAGTGCCTGGCATACAACAGGGGTTTACTTATATACATTAATATTTTTATGTTGCACCAGAGCTAATACAAATCACATAGTGAGAGATCTTCATTGCATCTATCACTATTCTTTTATAAAGAAAAAATTCAGAGATCAACAGTCAAAACAATTCATGCAAGTTATTATAGAGTAATAAGGGATGACTGCAGATTAGTGGTGTAGCTATCTGATTTATGATCTGATTTATGACCTCTGATGATATACAATATGGTAGAAACCAAGCAAAGAGAGACAACTGGACAAACGGAAAACTGAAGCAGTTACTCAGGGATGACAGGCTATGGTTCATGTCGTTTCAATGTTTAGTTTCATATGGTGCCCCATTTCATGGGGAAAAAAATAGAGTAGGTTTATTTCCCAAATTTAGGTGTAGGCACATCATTTCTGTGTAATCTGCCTTGACTATATGTGGACCCGTCATATGCCTGATACATTTGCAGCTCTTGATGTCTATACGAGTCACATATAAATGTCTTTGACCTTTACTTATTGTAAGAAATGGTTATTTTGGGCTGCATATATTACCCCTCATCTTTTTTGAGATACAGAAACATAGAAAAGGAGACAGTGACTTATTATATGCTTTAAAAATAAGGACATAAAAGAATTCAGGGAGACTGAATCAGAACATTCTGCAGTCTTACCAGAGTGAATTGCAGTTGACTATTTTTAAACTGGAGCATCACCTCAGGTTAACTTTCATGACCATTCCCTGGCATTCAAGTCTCTTAAAAAAGAGTATAAAATTAATGATTGCTATTTGTTTATATTTTATTTTAGTTTTTGCTACTGATAATTTATTGAAAAGACAGCAGAGCACATTTGTACTTGTAAGCTATTTTAGTACAAAATTGAAGAGTATGCCTTTAATCAAAAATGAAGAGTATGCCCCTAGACTAGTTATAATATTCACTAATGTGCTACTATTCTCCAAATGCATATTTGTGTGCACTGAGAGAGAGAGAGAGAGAGAGAGAAAGAGAGAGAGAGTGTGTGTGTGTGTGTGTGTTTGGATACAGCTGGGGAAAGGAGAAATTCACTTTTGACAAGAAAGTAACAGCAGCTACATCTGCTAAGTT
>NW_007726893.1:500524-503002 GCF_000696425.1 Galeopterus variegatus
ATGTGCTACTATTCTCCAAATGCATATTTGTGTGCACTGAGAGAGAGAGAGAGAGAGAGAGAGAGAGAAAGAGAGAGAGAGTGTGTGTGTGTGTGTGTTTGGATACAGCTGGGGAAAGGAGAAATTCACTTTTGACAAGAAAGTAACAGCAGCTACATCTGCTAAGTTTCTGTTTCTATAAAAAGAATACCTGGTAGCCTGCTGACATGAGGCAGACTAAACTGCAATGTTGAAAGATTAGGGCCAGCTGGTGTTTTTCCAGTTGATTTACATTTTTGGAACTCAAGGTGATTTCCCTTTATATTTAACGGATTTGATGACAAAAAATTGGCATCTTATGAGGATAGTAACGTAACCTACTTTAAAGATATAGAAATCAAGTATGGAAAACACAAATAGAAATAATTGACATCGAAGTGGTTAATTTGCAATAATTGCTATATGAATGTTTACCTTGTTGCTTAAATCTACTTATAAATGGCCTAAGCATAATCTATACCCTGAAGATGTGTGGGAAGGATGCTGGAATGTACAGAAAGAAATTATATCTCTATGTTGGAAGGAAGAAAAGTTTCCAACTAAATGAAAAACAAATTTGCGATAAAGATTGGTTTGGATTGAAGGAAAACTAGCTTTGCAAGCCTATTAGGCAAAACATTACTTTTTCTTAATTCCATATCTTATGTACAATGAAGACAATTATTGCCCACTCCCTTTATACTAAACCCTTGCTCACAGTACACACGCACAATACACCATCACCAATTTTAAGCCTGAACTCTTCTCATAATTTCCAGATCTTTCTTAACTTCACAATCCGAGGTAAATGTATTCTGAGAGATGGGTTTGATTTCTCAACACTTCCAGTATTTATAGATGCTATTTGTTGTATGGTTGAACTATGCATACTATATTTTCTTACTATATACTGTTACTATTTATTGACATACATAATTTATTTAAGTGAAAACTTACAAAATTTTAATCATATTTATTTTACTCAAGAATGTCTTACATCTCCTTCACATAAATCATATAAAACCTCAAAATGTATAAGTTGATAAATGTATAAGTTGAAAAACTCAAACTAAATCAAGATTAACAATTTACACATAAAAATAGAAACTACTGCTTAAAAGCATTTTTAAAGAAACATTCCTGCAAATAATGTGAACAATCCTGTATTAAACATTAAAAGCATAGGTTTAAGTTCACATTTCATAATACAGATTTGTATTTACTTTATTGAGGTAATGTACATTTTAAAAGGACATAGCTACCGAAAATTATACTTATCTAATATTATTTTATCACTAGTTAGGAAATCATAGAATGTATTACTTATTTACTATGAATATGCTTAGTTTAATAACTGAAGAGTAGAAAAATAGAGGCTGCTTTACTATAGAAACCAGGTAGGCAAAGACATCAGTGAAATTTTATTTCTTACCATTTTACATTCAGTAAATTAGTTCTTATCAAGTAATGGTCTTTGCCTAATATTGTAAGTACTTAAAAAGTGGGTCACAAGAGATTTAGTCTTGAGCCACCAAATATTGTTGGACTATTAAGGCATATATATTGTTTGTTCAGAGAACTATGAATTCTTTTTGCTTGCTTTGGGAAACCTACTTAACTTGTCCTTTTAACAGTTGTTTTATCTATACATGTAGTACTTTCAACTCTTAGAAGCAAAGTCTTCAGAAGTCATTAAATGCCATGATTTTATGAGATGTTTCCTATTTAAATCATGCCTGGAAATAAAGACAGCACTTTGAACATACTATAGAAATATTTCACCTGCCATATTTCTCCATAAGTATAGGTATCTTCAAGATACAAATTATTTTTAAGCTTAAAGACAGTAGAAACATTGGGAAAGGTAAATATGAGTGAACTTTATTTTTTTAAATACAGCATAATTTGGGTAGGTAAAATATTCTCAAAATAATTTTAAAAATAAACAATACTCTAAAAAACAATTATAATTGTGAAATAGATGAGCATAGATTTAAGTCTTTGAAAGCAGTGTTTTGAATATAACAAATATCATAAATTCAATAAACAATAACTACCTACTATGTGTTTGGCTCAGTAGACACAATAAAGAATAAAACTGGCAGTTGTCCTTAAAATCAGTTTTTATGATTTAAGGTTACTTTGGAAATAATAGTTAAAGCAACTCTTCAGTATCACAACAAACTTAATGTCAGACATTGGAACAATTGCTTCATTTACTTTAAAGTTCCGATCTTGATACATTAAATCTATTCAGCTATTTCAAAAAAATCAAATAAAAATATGAAAATAAAAGTTTGTTAATTCTAGCAATTACTTAGTTCATATAAGAAATTTCATTTACTTATTTCTCTCAACATAAGTTTCTCCAGGCTCATCCATGTTGTTGCAAATGGGAAAATTTCATTCTTTTTATGGCAGAGTAGTATTCCATGGTGTATATATACCACAGTTTCCTTA
>NW_007726893.1:503849-506352 GCF_000696425.1 Galeopterus variegatus
CATGTCTTGGCTATTGTAAACAGAGCTGTGATGAACATGGGAGTGCAGGTATCCCTTCAACTTGATGATTTCCATTACTCTGGGTATATGCCCAGAAGTGGAATTACTGAATCATGTGGAAGATCTACCTGTAGTTGTTTGAGAAACCTCCATACTGTTTTCCATAGTGCACAGTGGTGCGTTAGACTTGCAGAGGGAGAGAATATTCCTTGTGATACAAAGTGGAGTGGGGGGAAAGGGTGAGGGGAGGGAGGTTGGGGATAACTCGGTGGGGGGACATGTGGTACAAATGCAATTTGTGGTAATGGTTATGCTCCAGTATGTGTCTGGCCTTCACATCTTGGGCATGAGGGGCTTTGTATCTCATGAATATTCATAACCAATAAAAAAATTAGGTTAATTCACATTCAAAAATGAAATGAAATGTAAGCCAGATGTATCTCCTTACTTGAAAAGCCTATCTTTATTAAAGATTTGAGATTTTAAAAAAAGACATTTCATTTATGTACTAATATGTGTACTAAAAAATTGATACTCATTTCAGAAAAATAAATTGTAGTTAATTTGACTTATGATAAGAGTAAAGATGCAACAGAGAAATTTACGTAGAACTTGTTGTGGCTATTAGACTTTGACGAATGTGAATGATAACATGTTTTATAGATTGCCATTAAACATATTAAAAATATCAATAAGATACTTGAGGCATTTTTAAAAGTAACTTTATCGTATCATCTAACTAGAATCATTTGGAGATCTGGGACTATTTACTTTGAAGTAAAGCAATTATAAACTGGAATATTAACTCTATAGTGTTCCTAACTCATAACATGATAGTCATTATACACTCAATAAAACCATGACTTTCTGTAATATAAAATCTAGCCAAATAGTCATCGGAGTATTTAATGTAGTAATGAACTATTCAAAATTAAATATATGTAAATGTGTATTAAGGGATGTACAAAAGTGAAGAAGATTGCTGAGAAAAGTGACTTTAATGGTTTTAAGGAATTATTTTTGTTTATTAGGTAAATACAGATATTAAACATACTACTACTATATATTGGTAAAAAGATGAAGATGGGAATATTTTATAGCACTCCAGTGTAACGGAAGCATGGAAAATGTTGTCTTACTGAATTAGCTTTGAATAGCAGCTCCTCAAATTACCTGCAGTGTAGGCCTAGAAAAGTTAAATCTGCCTGAGTTGCAATTTTGTCATCTATAATGTGGAATAATAATAATAATAAAGTTGTGAGGATAAAATCAGATGCAATTAAAAAGTGCTTACCATAGAGTAAGAAAAACAAAAAATGCTTAATACATATTAGTTTCTAAATAATTTAACATTAGATAGCATTTTATTTTTTAATGTTGGACAATACTAAGAGCAAACTAGAAGAATTTTTATTACAATTAGATCAAGAGGCAGAAAAGTGTGTAGATAGTACCACGTAATTTTCATTTATTTTTCTTGCCATATCATCATGCCACATTGCACAATGTAAAATCAGAAAGAAAACAAGTCAAGAAATATCTGAGGGTAAAAATAATGATCAGACAGAAAAGTGTGTAGATAGTACCACGTAATTTTCATTTATTTTTCTTGCCATATCATCATGCCACATTGTACAATGTAAAATCAGAAAGAAAACAAGTCAAGAAATATCTGAGGGTAAAAATAATGATCAGAATACTCTTCTTTTAAATTAATACAGGTAAGTTATTAAATTCTGATAACTCTGAATGGCAATAGGGATGTTGATAGTAGTGATGTTGAGTTGTGATGATACAGTAGTATACTTTCAGACAATCAAATTTTTAGAGAAAAGTATTTTCAACTTGAAATTGAAAAGTAGTTGTATCCTTGGTTTTAGAACTGGAAGGTATGACATTGAAATTTATTCAGTAGCAGATTCACATTATCACATATTTAAACTATAAATAAATACACAGAGGTTAAAAAGCCTCACTATTCCTTCCAAAATTATCCTCAGTATACATTCTCCTTAGGAGGCATGAAAAGTTCCTATAGTTGCCTCCTTTAGCTTTTTTATTTAATTCAGGCAAAATTTGCAAAACAGTGAAACACATAGATCTTAAGTATAAAATTTGGTAGTTTTAAAAGTGCATAGACCCATGTAAATAACATCCTATTTATAGTCAGAAGATTTCATGACACCCAAAATTTCCTGATGGAGCTTTCCAGTAAATCTACATTTCTCATAGGTAATTCTTGGATTGGTATCTTTCATGACACATTTGACTTGTATCATCTGAGACATATAAATGGAAACAAGGAGTATGTACTTAACTGACTTAACTGACATTTATAGGATACTCCAGAAAAGAAGAGCAAAATACACATTTCTTCCAAGTAAACATAGAGATAGACGATAATCCTGTCCATCCTACAAACCATAAGAAATTTAAAAGAGTAAAAACTTTACAAAAGGTGCTTTGGGACCATAGTGGATTTAAATTGGAAAACAGTAAACTA
>NW_007726893.1:507317-509594 GCF_000696425.1 Galeopterus variegatus
AAGCAAAACATACCCATAATAGGAATGAATCAGGAAATATCATGAGTGATCCCAGGAAAATTAAATGGGTGAAAAGGAGGCTGGCCAGTTGGCTGAGTTGTTTAGAGAGTGGTGTTGATAACACCAAGGTCAAGGGAGAGGATTCCCTTACTGGTCCGTTGCCAGAAATAAATAAATAAATAAAAGGGTAAATAGGGACTACTACAAAGAGCTATTGCCCACAATGTCTACAACTTATGATAATTGGACAAATATTTCCTTGAAAGATACTAGCAAAATTCACTTAAGATGACAATCATATTAGTCAGATATCTATTAAAGAAACTGAATTTCTAATCAAAAACATTCCAGAAATGAAAACCTCCAGGCCCATATATTTTCACTGGAAAGTTCTGGCAAATGTTATACAAAAATCAATAGGAAACTATCAATAAATAAAAACAAATATATGTAATAATGGTAAGACATCATGACCAAATGGAGTGCATTTCAGGAATGGAAGAATTATTCAAAATTCAAAAATTGACCAGTGTAATTCACCATTAAAGTCTATAGAAGTGGGCCCCATCCCCATGAGCCTGACTCACCTGCTGCCAAGGCCCCACAAGAGCGACAGGTAGCCGTGCCATCAGCAACACTCACTACCACTACTGCAGACACCAGTGCAGAATGAGTGGGCCATAACAACCACTGCCACAGCAACTTCTGCCACAAGTATGGCTCACTAACTTACCAGCAACTGCTGCTACCTCCTGGTGACCTCCTGATCACTCATTGGTATAGACAGAGGAGTGTCACCAGCAGAGCCCAGTGAAAGAAGAAAGAAAAAAGAGAAAACCCAACCAGAGTCACCATTCAAATGGAGGAGCACTAGTACACCCCAGTGTACCCACTAGGATAAGGGGGAGATAGCCAGGGTGCCAACAGTCACTGCCAAGAGCACTCACCATAACCTAAGAGTGATGAGAGTCTAAGGTGCTACACCCCAAAATTCAAGAGATTGCACATCCTGACAAACCAATATAGGGTCATCAAAATCAGCAAGGAAATACTAAATGTCCCAGGAATTAGATCACAGAGGCACTCTCATGCAACCCAACACTGAATTTAGCCAAAGTACTTACATGGAGACTACACTACTACATCTACCTGGAAATAATACTAAAACACCCCATTCCACCATCATCATAAAACACAACTACAAAAATAACTCCCTCTCTACAAACTCCATTCCAGAGAACTAGAAAAAGCAACTGCTCTACCAAATGACTAAACACCAATGTAGAGATATTAGAAATAAGAAAAAAAACAAGAAAATAATGACAACACCAAAGGAACATAATAATTCTCAAATACCAGATCCTTGAGGTGACTGAAAAAGAATTTCAAGCAACAATCCTAAGAAAACTCAATGAGATATAAGAAGATTCAATTAGAAGACACAACAAAATGAGAAAAAAATATCCTGGACTTACAGGAGGAAAAGTACAAAGAAATTAATGCCCTAAAAAAGAACGTAGCAGAGCTTGTAGCGCTGAAGGATTCATTCATTGAAATAAAAATAAAAATAAAAATAAAAGCAGAGAGTTTGAACAGCAGGCTAGAATAAGCAGGAGAGAGACTTTCTGATCTTAAAGATGGTTTTTTCAAATAACCCAGGCAGACAAAAAAGAAAAAAGAAAAGAAAAGGGGAGGGGAGGGGGAGAGAGAGAGAGAGAGAGAGAGAGAGAATTTTTTTTAAAAATGAAGAAAACATAAGAGAGATAGCAGACAACCTTTAAGCCCATGAATATCTGAATCATGGGTGTTCCAGAAGGGGAGGAAAAAGGAAAAGGCATTGAAAACATATTCAATGAAATAATAGCAAAAAACTTCCCAGGTATGGGGAGTGTTATGGACATTCACAACCAGGAGGCTCAAAGATCCCCAAACAGTTTCAACTCAAAAAGGTCATCTCCAAGACATATTATAGACAAATTGGCAAAGCTCTAAGGCAAAGGGAGAATCTTAAAAGCTGAAAGAGAAAAGCATCAAGCCAAATATAAAGGAGCCCCTGTCAGACTAACAGCAGACTTTTCATCAGAAACCCTAAACACCAGAAGAGAATGGGATGATATATTCAAAATACTAAAAATCAAAAAATTGTCAGCAAAGAATATTATAACCAGCAAGGCTATCCTTCAGAAATTAAGGACAAATAGTAAATTTCCCAGATAAACAAAAACTTCAGGAGTTCACTGCCATATGACCAGCCCCACAAGAAATTGTCAAGGGTGT
>NW_007726893.1:510779-519225 GCF_000696425.1 Galeopterus variegatus
GACTGCTGCCCTAGGCAACCATGCTTTCCAACCTACACCTTCCAAGGACCTGTTTCCTGGTTACCTAGCTCTTAGACCTGTGTGGGAGGGGTCTGGTGTCCCAGCCTGGTGTGTGAGGCGCCTGGCGACCCAGCCTGGCGTGTGAAGGATTTGTAACCCAGTCTGTGAACAGGCTTGAGGGGTCTGCGATCTCCGGACCCAGCCCTAGCTCAACAATTGGCCCAGTCAGCAGGATTACAGGCAGGTAAAAGAGATCCACAATTGGCGACATCAGCAGGATTCTGACAGTAGCCCTGAGCGTGACACTGGGTAATACATAAAGAACAGAGGTTTATTTGGCTTTCAATTCTGGGACAGCTGCATCTGGTGCAGGCCTCAGGCTGCTTCTGCTCATGGTGGAAAGCAGCAGGCAGCTGGCAGGTACAGGCAGATCACATGGCAAGAGGAAGAGAGAGAGAGAGAGNGACCCAAATACCATAATAGTAGGGGACCTGAATACCCCTCTGTCAAGATGAGACAGATCATATACGCAAAAAATCAACAGAGCAACAGAAGATGTAAACAACGCTTTAGACTAATTGGACTTGGCAGACGTCTACAGAACATTTCATCCTATAAACATAGAACATACATTCGTCTCATCAGTACATGGAACATTCTCTAGGATAGACCACATGTTAGGTCACAAATCAAGTCTCAACAAATTTTTAAAAATTGAAATTATTTCATGTATTTTTCAGACCACAATCAATTAAAACTAGAAATGAATAGCAAATGAAACTCTGGAAACTATACAAATGCATTTAATTTAAACAAAATTCTACTAAGTGACATATAGGTCCAAGAAGAAATTAAAGAAGAGATCAAAATTTTATTGAAACTAATGAAAATAGTGACATATCATACCAAACCCTGAGAGATACTGCAAAAGCAGTACTAAGAGGGAATTTTATCACAGTAAATGCTTACATCAGAATAATAGAAAGATTGCAAATAAACAACCTAATGCTTCCCCTCAAAAAACTAGAAAAATAAGAACAATCCAACTACAAAGTTAGTAGACAGAAAGAATTAAGATGAGAGCAGAACTAAATGAATTATACACCCCCCCAAAATGCAAAAGATCAATGAAACATAAAGTTGATTTTTTGAGAAGATAAACAACGTAGGCCAGTAAAGCTAGGCTAATTTAAAAAAAGAGAGAGAGAGAGAGAAGACACAAATAATAAAAATTAGAAATGAAAAAGAAGGCATTAAACTGATACCACTGGAATACAAAGAACCATTAGAGACTGTTATAAAGAACTATACACCAACAAATGTAAAAACTTGGAGGAAATGGACAAATTTCTGGATACATACAAACTACCAAGACTGAACCAAGAAGACACAGAAAACATGTACAGGCAAATAAGAATCAATGGTATTGAAGCTATATTAAGTAGTCTCCCAAAAAGGAAAAGCCCCCAGACCAGCTGGCTTCACTGCCAAATTCTAAAAAACGTTTAATGAAGAATTAATGCCAATTCTATTCAAACTATTCCAAAAAATTGAAACAGAGGCCATTATCTCAAACTTTAAGAGGCAAACATCACTCTGATACCAAAACCAGACAAAGATACAACTAAAAAAGAAAAGAACAGGCCAATATCTTTGATGAATATGGATGCAAAAATCCTCTATAAAATATTACCAAATAGAATATAACGAAACATCCAAAAATTAGACACCATGATCAAGTGAGATTCATCCCAGCGATGCAAGGATATTTCGACACACACAAGTCAATAAATGTGATCAACCACATCAACAGAATCAAAGACAAACCCATATGATTATCTTAATAGATGCTGAAAAAGCATTTGGCAAAATTCAACATTCCTTCATGATAAAGATTCTCAACAAATTAGGTATAGAAGGAAAGTATCTCAATGCAATTAAAGCCATATATGATAAACCCACTGCCAATATCATCCTGAATGGGGAAAAGTTGAAAGCTTTACCCTTAAGAACAGGAAGAAGACTAGGATGCCCACTCTTACCACTCCTATTCAACATATTATTGTAAGTACTAGTCAGAGCAATCAAGTAAGAGAAAGAAAGAAAGGACATTGAGATTGGAAAAGACAAATCAAATTGTCACAATTCGCAGATGACATAACCCTATATAGAGAGAAGTCTATATATAGAATTCTACAAAAAAAAAAAAAACCGTCATAGAGTTGATAAATGATTTCAGCAAAGCAGTAGGATACAAAATCAACATGCAAAAATCAGTAGCATTTTAATACTCCAACAATGAACTAGTAGAAAAAGAAATCAAGAGAGCTAGCTCATTTACATTAGTCACCAAAAAGATAAAATATTTAGGAATAAAGTTAACCAAGGATGTGAAAGATCTCTACCACAAGAACTACAATCACTGTTGAGAGAAATTAAAGAGGACACAAGAAAATGGAAAGATATTATATGCTCTTGGATTGGAAGAATTAACACTGTGAAAATATCCATACTATCCAAAGTGATCTACAGATTCAATGCAATATCCATCCAAATACCAACACTATTCTTCACAGAAGTGGAAAAAAACAGTCCTAACATTCATACAGAATAACAAAAGACCCTAAATAGCCAAACCAATACTGATCAAAAAAATATAGTTGGAGGCATAACATTACCTGACTTCAAATTTTACAACAAAGCCATAATAACCAAAACAGCATGGTACTGGCATAAAAACAGACACATGGGCCAATGGAATAGAGAACCCAGAAATCAGCTCATATACCTACAGCCATCTTATCTTTGACAATGGCACCAAGAACATACTCTGTGAAGAAGACTGCCTCTTTGGTGAATAAATGGTGCTGGGAAAATTGGACCATGTGTAAAAGAATGAAACTAGACCTGTACCTCTAGCCATATTCTAAAACCAACTCAAAATGGATTAAAGAATTAAATATACATCCTGAAACTTTAAAATTACTAAAAGAAAACATAGAGTAAACACTTCAGGAAGTAGGACTGAGCACAGACTTTATGAATATGACCCCAAAATCATAGGCAACCAAAGGAAAAATAAACAAATGGGATTCAAACTCAGCAGTTTTTGCACAGCAAAAGAAACAATTAAGAGAATGAAAAGATAACAGAGTGGGAGAAAACATTTCCAAAATATGCATCTGACAAAGGATTAATATCTAGAATATACAAGGAACTCAAACAACTTAACAGTAAAAAAACCAAACAAACAAGGAACCTGATTTAAAAATAGGCAAATTAGCTGAACAGGCATTTCTCAAAGGAAGATATACAAATGGCCAACAGACACATGAAAAAAATGCTCAACATTACTCAGTATCTGGAAAATGCAAATCAAAACCACATTGAGATATTATCTAGCCCCAGTTAGGCTGGCTGTTATCAAAAAGACTGAGAATAACAAATGCTGGCAAGAATTTGGAGAAAGAGGAACCCTCCTACACTGTTGGTGGGACTGCAAAATGGTGCATTTTAAATGGCAACTTTTAAATATACACATTTATATATGTATAAATTATCACTAGAATAACAAAATTTTTCTCTTGTTAAATAAACAGGAGGAATTTGTATTTTTCAATTTTTCTTCAGTTAGTTTGTATCTTTTGATAAATAAGACAGCTTGAAATCACTTTTAAAACTTGGCATTTTTAAATATAGACAACATAGGAATATTGTTAGAGGTTAAAGATTGTTAAATTGCCTGCAATCTGGAAAATACTTGCAAGTGGATATTAGAATCATAATTTAAAATATAGTTTATTTCACAATCATTCCTGTAGCTTAACTTATTTTTTTCTTCTTAATCATTCTCACTAATCCTTTTACTTATGTAGTTATGACAAAAACATAATAATTAGGTAAAAAATTAAAAGTAAGTTACTTATGACAAACTTTTAAGTTACTCAACAAGCATTTGAACTTTGAAAACAAAAGAATATTTTAAGGCAGTGTGGACACATTTCTGCTTGAATCTGAAAATGAAGGGCAATACTGAACCTCATATTGATCCATTTTGTCAAGGCTATGTTGAGCATGTAGTACATTCTAGTGTCATTTTTAGGGGCTTTAACTTACTATACTTTGCAGAATTTCACAAAATTTTGAGGAAATATTGTGGTAGCTGATATTACAAAAACAAACTGATTACTACTTTTCCAGATTACTTCATTCAATTATTATTTATTTGAGTCTTATTTCCAATAGGTTGCATTGAACATGGGGAAAATTTTTCTCAGTCATTTAGAATGTAAAGTAGAGGAGAAAAGTACATGAATCCAAGCCATTTTCTTCTTGAGAGATGTAGATGGGTCTTTTGCAGTACATTTGTGTTGTCGTTATGGATATTTCTTTACTGACATGAATAATCTGCCTTTATGGATCATAGTCAGTACCTAAGAAGGACAATATGGAAACATCTGATAAGGTATACATTCTCCTGTCAAGATCCTCCATTATCAGAACTGCACTTCCTAATCTTTCTTTATGGTTTTATTTTTATTGAGCACCAAAGTTGTAGATTTCTTTGATGTGTTTAAATTTCACCCTCCTACAAGGAAACAATTTAGTCTATTATTGCCATCAGTTACCTAATAACTTATATACACATGCATTAACATTTTGCTTTCATTTTCACTTTTCTTTGTGGACATGGAAGACAATTCATAGTCCCACAAAGTTGTTCTTGCCAGTGGAATGTGCAAGAACTGTTGTGATATTCAATATTCAGATCAAGCCTTTTAAGAAACATGTCCATTTCATATTCTCTTCACACTTTTGCTGTTGGAAAAATGAAAAAATGTACCCAAGGAATGTTAAAACAGCAAGCTGGAAGGGTTCCTTTTCCTTAAGTACATGGCATGAGTGAAAGTCATCCATGAACCATAAAAATCATATTGGTGCATTATGTGAATGAAAAAACACTTCTAATGTATGAAGCTACTGAAATGATGGTGGCAGCATTATCCTACTTATATCATTAGCCATACAATATGTAGATGTGTTGTATTAAAATAGGTAAGACCTCTTTGCTAATAATTAGCATTGGAAAGAAGTTTTATTGAATGTGAAAAGGAAGTCCAAATAACTTTCACAATTTAAGGAAGTGTGATTAGTCAAAATAAAACTATTTACTTCTGGTTGTGACCTGAATAGAGTTGCTAATTCATATGCAATCAAATTATGAAAAGAGCAAACGGGTTATAAACAACTTAATGCAGATGTTCAACTAAGAATATATCAGGAATTTAAGCTTCAATAATGTCTCAAACTATAACCCATATTTAGAACTTTAAAATAACAACCTAATTTTCTGATAACTTCAGACATCCAAGATATATAATAAAATATGTATAGTGCTTGCTTCAGACCCTTCTTTTAGAATTTTAATGAAAAGGCAAGGGAATATAGAAGAAAATTCTCAGAAATTTTGGAATTCTTTGAAAATAGGGAATTGTAATAAAAATAATAGACCCCTCAAGGATATTGTTTACACATATGTTATTTATGTATATTACTTATATATATTATTTACCATTGAACTAGATGAAGATAATGAAGTTTTATTAATAATTTCCATTTCTTTATGAAACATGTGACTAGTAAGGACATTTAGAGAACTTCAGACAGTATACAAGCATTAAGAATACCACTTAAATTTTATTTTACACCACTACTGAGTAGAATTTTAAAGCAATGGCACTTATCTATAACAGGAATTTTACAATAACTAAGCAAGCAGATAGTTGTTAGGTGATAAGGGCTTGTCCTTGATAGGAAGCTAGTGTAAAAGATCTTGAAGAATTTGACCTATATTTTGAAGGAACAAGTGTGATATGCTGGAAATCACTAGTGTCTGAAGACCCAATGAGACAAATTGAGGCTACAACAGCAAAATGGAGAAAAGCCTTAAAAAATGATAGAAAATACAGCCAAGAAATCCTAGATGACACCCTGTACCCATATGACTTTCACTTAATTTTACTAAGCTGGTTAGCAGAACTTGAATGTTTTATTTTTGATGCCCCAAGAAAAATGTGGTAGCAAGCATAAGAAAAAATCAAAGAGGTCAGTGGCAACAAGAAAGAGATCAGTACCTGCTGTGACACTGACACAGAAGTCAGACTAAATAGAAAGTCATACCTGAAAGTTGGTCTTTGGCAGGCCAACTATAGAAGTCATCAATAAGAAATGGCACAGTAAGGAAGCTTCTATGCTGAAATGCTATAGTGATGGAATTCATCATAGGTTGGTAATTACTGAGCCAGAGGTGTGAATGTCTTACAGCTGAGCTTTGGCTAAAGTTCTCAGAATAGAAACATAAAAACAAGAAGTTGGATAATGAGGAGGAGCAAGGAGAATTTACACAACTTTGAGAAAGTAACCCACTAAGACTCAATCAAATATTAATAAACAAACACATCCACACACACGAGCACATCCACATAAGCAACATGTAGCTGTACAAAATGACAATATAACAAACTGAGAAAATATTCCTCAACACAGAGGAAAATGTGCAATACTAAAAACAGAATAATATTACAGAAGAAATCTCTTTTCTGTTTTATTAAAATTCAATAAAACTTGATGGAATGCTTTCTGAAAAAGAGATAAAAAATGAGATTGAAATACCAAGTAGAAATAAAATGGGAAGCTAAATGACATACAGGCTGCAAAGCCAAACTAATTTTGCATTAAAATAAGTAAAAGGCAAAATGAACACAGCTAAAAGTAAAAACAGTAATGGGAAGAAAAAGCAAAATAATTGGACTTAAGATAAAGAAAGGTCAAAGTTTATGAAATGATTGGTTACACGACTGAACAGATCAATAACTATTGAATAAACTATTTTATGTTTTCAAAGAAACAGCCAATAAAAGACAGCAATGATACTTTTATAGGTCAATTGCTTTATTTCATTTTTTTTTTTTTTTGTCTTTTTTTTTCCGCGTCTGGCAACGGATCGCAACCCTCAGTGCTGCCCCCGCACCGGACCGGGGACCGGCAACGGGACCGCAACCCTCGGCGTCGCTCCCGCGCCTCGCTCAGCCAGTGAGCGGGAACCGGTCTGCGTGTGGGATCCGAACCCTCGGGCGGGAGCGCCGCCGCACTTCCCAAGCGGAGCACTTATCCAGTGTGCCACCGGGCCGGCCCTTTATTTCATTTTTAATATAATTTGATATAACTAATTTTTATATCACTGATATTCTTCAAAACTACAAAAAATATTATAGTAATTTAAATGACTAAAAATAATGAAATACAAAAACTCTGTTTTTACGATTTCATCACAATTCTACCCATGTAAACCTATATATTACATATAAATGTGATACAGAAAGATACAAAGATACCGTATTTGTTTTTACATGATTTACAAACATTAAATCAAACCATACTCATTGGTTAATATGCAACTTTTTTGACTAAAATATTATAGATAATTTCTCAGGTTAAAACTTTTTTCAGATATTCACAAACTTGGATGGAACTCAAAATACATAGGGGCTTTCAAAAATCTCTGTGTCCTGGCCAGACCCAGAAAAATTAGAATCTCTGGCAGTGGTCTCTAAGGCATCAATGATTTTAAGTTGTTCCTGCCCCCAGGAAATTCTAATGTGTAGACAAGGTTGAGAACACTTGATATAGTGCAAAGAAATGCATTAGTTTTAAAAGCAGCGAAAGAAGCCATATATATATTCACTATGATTTATCCATTGATGAATGGATCACCTCCCCATTAGGCAGCTGACTTAATAGCATTCCCTGTCTTTCTCCATCTGTTTTCTGTTCAGACCCTGGAGCATATGCTATGATTAAATCATCTTTGCTCCTATATAAGGCCAACCTTCTCCTTGTACATTAGCTCCCATATCCCTTCTTGCTTTCTTAAGAATATTGATCCAACAATTGTCTCCACTGTATTTTGCATCATCATATTTTGGCTTTCTATTTAATACCCATTGGAACTACGGGAACATTCATACATAAACAACAATAATTGCTCCCTTTATAAGAAAAATTTTTCCTTGATGCCACATTCCCTTTAACTATCTCCTCATTCCTCTGCTTCACTGTACAGAAAACCCCCTGAAACAGTAGTCTCTATTCACTCATTCTGATTCCTCTTGTTTTTGCTCTTTACCCCCTCCCCTTTTAATAACATTTATTCTCACACTCCATTCAAATGGCTCTTGGGAAAGCCACCAATGACTTCCAAATTGCCAAATCATATACACCATTTATAGACCTCATCTTAGTTAAACCATTAGAATAATTGGAAATATTTTAACTATTTCCTTCCTGAAGTACTTTTCTTCCTTGGCATTTAGGGATATTTTCTGTTTCTTCTACATAACTCCTACTGTCTCTTTCTCATTCTCTATTCCAGTACCTTTACTCACTG
>NW_007726893.1:519342-521741 GCF_000696425.1 Galeopterus variegatus
CTTGATATAGTGCAAAGAAATGCATTAGTTTTAAAAGCAGCGAAAGAAGCCATATATATATATTCACTATGATTTATCCATTGATGAATGGATCACCTCCCCATTAGGCAGCTGACTTAATAGCATTCCCTGTCTTATTCCATCTGTTTTCTGTTCAGACCCTGGAGCATATGCTATGATTAAATCATCTTTGCTCCTATATAAGGCCAACCTTCTCCTTGTACATTAGCTCCCATATCCCTTCTTGCTTTCTTAAGAATATTGATCCAACAATTGTCTCCACTGTATTTTGCATCATCATATTTTGGCTTTCTATTTAATACCCATTGGAACTACGGGAACATTCATGCATAAACGGCAATAATTGTTCCCTTTATAAGAAAAATTTTTCCTTGATGCCACATTCCCTTTAACTATCTCCTCATTCTTCTGCTTCACTGTACAGAATACCCCCTGAAACAGTAGGCTCTATTCACTCATTCTGATTCCTCTTGTTTTTGCTCTTTACCCCCTCCCCTTTATTCTCACATTCCATTCAAATGGCTCTTGGGAAAGCCACCAATGACTTCCAAATTGCTAAATCATATACACCATTTATAGACCTCATCTTAGTTAAACCATTAGAATAATTGGAAATATTTTAACTATTTCCTTCCTGAAGTACTTTTCTTCCTTGGCATTTAGGGATATTTTCTGTTTCTTCTACATAACTCCTACTGTCTCTTTCTCATTCTCTATTCCAGTACCTTTACTCACTGACCACTAAAATTGGAATGCCCCAGACCTTAGACCTCTTTGCTCTACTCACTTTTTCAGGTTATTCAAATAATTTCATGTCCTTTAATGCCAACTGTATGCTGACTGTGACAAAAGCCCTCAATAGCATTTCATCTCACTCAAAGCCAAGACCAAAGCCTTACAATGGTGTTCAAAAAAGCACTACAAGATCTGAACCCAACTACCTCTCTGACATCACCTATGATTTACACTTCCCATGGTCATTATCCTCCTGCCACATTGGACAAATAATTATGGTCACACCTTGGGGCCGTTGATATCTTGTTTCTTCTGCTTTCTGCATGACATTCACATGGTTCACTCTCTGACTTGTTTCAGTTCTCTAATTAATATCACCATGTAAACGTGGCTTTATCTGGTCACTCTATGTAAAACAGCAACATTCCCTAATTCTGCCCTCTGTCGCTATCACCCTACTTGATTTTAAGACACCTAACATTAAAAGCCCTGTAATTCTATTGTTCATTTATTGCCTGCTCCTCAATCCTTCCCCACTAAATTATAAATAGTCCATGAAGCCAAATTCTTTTTCTTTTTTTTTTTGAGTCACTGAAATCATAGCACCTAGAATAGTATCTGCTGCAGAGTAAGCACTTGAAAATTTTTAGTTAGTTGAATGAAGCAAGGAATAAACATTCATTTGCATTTTTTTCCTGTGGATTACCTGTATGTTTTTTAAAATTATGTAGATAAATATATATATTTTTTTAATTGATATGCATATTCGTGGGGCACAAAGCTGACCGTCACCACCTGTGTCCAAGATGTAATGATTAGATCAATACTTTCAGCATGCCCATCATCACAAATTGCAATTATTCCCCATGTCTCCCCCACCAACCTCCTTCCTCCTCCTCCCCTCCACCCCCAGTAACCCTAGGTATGCACCACTGCCTCCCTCTCCCTCTGCAAGTCCCTCTGCAAGTCCAATGCACCACTGTGGACTTTCTTTCCTCCCTTCTTTCTCTCTTAGCTCCCGCTTATGAGTGAGGATATGTCGTATTTTTCCCTCTTTGCCTGGCTTATTTCACTCAACATAATTCTACAAGCCCATATATGTTGCTGCAAATGGTAGAACTTCATTCTTTTCTATGATTGAGTAGTATTCTATTGTGTATATATACCACATTTTCCTTATTCAGTCATCTGTCAATGGACATTTAGGTTGGTTCCTTATATTTCAAATAGAGCTGTGATGAACGTAGGAGTGCATGTATCTCTACAACATGATGATTTCCATTCTTTTGGGTTTATACCCAGAAGTGGGATTGCTGGATCATTTGGTAGATGTATCTGTAGTTGTTTGAGAAACCCCCAGGCTGCTCTCCATAGTGGCTGTACAAATTTACATCCCACCAACATTATAAAAGAGTTCCCCTTTTTCTGCATCCTCACCAGCATTTGTTATTCTTAGTATTTTTGATTACAACTAGTCTAACTGGGGTGAGATGATATCTCAATGTGGATTTAATTTGCCATTTCCTGGGTGATTAGAGATGTTGTTTATACTTTCTTGATACATAAAGGGTTTCAACCTCTTTTCCTTTATGTGCAAATATTTTATCCTGATTCATCATTTGTCTTTTAAGTTAGTTTATGGG
>NW_007726893.1:521912-523112 GCF_000696425.1 Galeopterus variegatus
GGGTCATTTGTCATGCATAAGCCTTTGATTTTTGATGTAGATAAAATGTTCCAATTACAAAATAATTACAAGATACAAGTAAAATGTGTCAGAATAAATGACTCTCAACCCCACATAATATGAACATCTTTAGTAAAATATTCAGAATAAAAACAATCTTCAATAAAGAAAGAAAATGTCTGCAATAATAAAGTACAAATCATTAAGTATATCTTTAAAAATACACTAAATCTAGACTGGAATAATATGGCATGTATATAACTAACATATGCTGCCTCAGGCCTCACAGAATAAAATGTTCCTCAAAAGTTAATGTTACTTTTTTAGCAAAATTTTGTCAAACATTTACAATGCAAGGGAGAGAGTACATGATAAAGGTAATATTGAGAAATACAGTGTGTGAGGCCTCTCATGATAAAAAAGGAATGCATTTTTGGTGTCTAAGAAGTGAATATAAAGTGCAAAAAGCAGCAAAATTAATGTATATATACACATAAATACACATATGTACTTATACAGGCTTATGTGTATACATACATACATATATATATATATATGTGTGTGTTTATATATACATGGGTGTGTATGTGTATGTATATATTCAGCACATAAACTTCTGTGGGCACCTAGACTTTGTATCTCCCTCTATGCTCCTTCCAATGTTCAAATCCTAACACATTACTATAAAGTGAGGATCATGCTTTTCACGCAGGACAATATAAAGTATATATATAATGCTGAGCTCAAATCAGTGTTGTTTGCTACCCTATAATATTAATGTTTCGTGGATAAAATTGTTTACCTAGTCTTTTTAGAAAAAGTCTGGTCTAATTCTTTACAAATCCAATTCAAAAAATGCTGTGACAAATTAAATGTCTTTAATTTTGTATAGACTAAAATGTCAAAGGGAAATGGTGATATTTCAGTAGCCCAGTAGTAAATGTTCACTGTGATACTGAAGGGCTTACATAACTTTTTATGAAAAAGTTCCTAATAACTTTCCGGGTGAAATTTTTTATATATACAATATACGTATGTATGTATTAAATTAAGTTCCAAAATTTCAAAAAAGTGTTAGCAATCATTTCATGTGCACACTTAACCATATTTACTCATGATAATTTTTAATGACTTAATTTTAGGCCTTTAAAATATAATGCAACCTTTAATATTTTATTTTCTCTTTTTTAAAAATTCCAG
>NW_007726893.1:523825-526549 GCF_000696425.1 Galeopterus variegatus
TAGGCCTTTAAAATATAATGCAACCTTTAATATTTTATTTTCTCTTTTTTAAAAATTCCAGTTAAGAGAATATATATTTTTGCAAGACAGTTTCAAGGACATTCAACCCAGTTCTATCCTAGATTTTATTCATGACTTTCCTCACAAAATTGTACACACTGAAGCTCATTTTGTTATAATGTCCCAACTCATCTATGACTGTTACCAAAATATGCCACTGAATAAATATTTGAAAATATTTTTCACCAAGTAAGAACCCTAGGATCAAATACCTGACAATGTTTTGTTTAAAAACAAACAAAAAACAAAACAAAACAAAAAACTCACTATGATAAAGACTTAGGTTTATTTTCCTTTATGACCCAATGTTTCCTCCTACTAGGAAATAAAAATCAATTATCAGCTTATTATTATTTTTTTCCATTTGTCTGAAGGAAGCTCAGAGCCAGATCTGCAGAGTTAATGTTGGAATCATGATAGTAATACTACTCATATATGCAAAGATTTAATAATTATAATCATTTAATTATATTTTAAATGTATTAATATGGAATTCCATTTGAAATTCCAATGCTATGTTTAATATTTAAATATTAAAGTTACTAAAGATATCTCATGACTTTTCAATAACATGATTAATGATTATGTTTTTATTTTTATTTAGACAATTCATAATTATTTTTTCATGAACTATCCTGTGTGTGTTTTCTAAGTTTTTGTCGGAAACAAATATCTATCAGTATTTTTTAGAACTGCCACCCATGGTACACCAATATCTCTATATGAACTTTTCATAAAAATATTTCCAATTTTTAAACAGTGTGTTTAGGCTTAGGATTACCTATAATGGGTAGCTATATTAAGCATTTAAGTATAAAGGTAAATACTATTAGTACAACTATAAATGCATAAGAGAAAAAAGACATCAATTCTGAAATCATATTGAAGAAAGTTTTGTATTTGGTGGTAGGTCACTAACCGGAAAGAGAATGTTCCACTTCTCATAATTTACTTTTGGTTTAATGGTTACAAATGAAAAATCTTAGCCTTAAAACATTTCTCATTTAAAAAGAACACTGTATTTTAATTTCCTGGTTCAATCTTCTCGGAGTACTAATTAGAACAAAACCTCAAATTAATTTAATTGTAAATAATTTTTCTTGAAGCCTTTAGTCTCTTAGCTACCAGCTGACATGTCAGATTTGTATAAATACATTTTTTTATTCCTTTCCAAGTTATAGTAAATTTTCTACATCCCTAAAAATTTTTTTGGTAGTGTAATCTCATAAGTCTGAGTCTGGAAGATTGGAAATTTATATAAAAGTCATACACATAAAGGAACAAAGAATATAGATTACTTGCTAAAATCTACAGCAGCAACTCCAAAATGATTTGCTAAAGTATTTGTTATACACGATGCTGATTTTAAGACACATTGTTCCAGAAAATTAGTATATAATAGTGTCAAGGTAAGGCTGTCAGGGAGTTCCTGATCTAAGATGTCTGTCAGAGGAGTCTCTCATCTCCCAGGACCCAGCTTCACTTAGGACCCTGCTGCACTGTCACTGGCTGGGAGCAGCCTGTGGGAAGTAATGCAATGGATTTCAGAGCACATAAGCTGGAGTCATTACACTCCCCGCAGTCAAAGATTTGAGAGGCACATTCTCATGGCCACCAAAATCTATTCATTGAGTCACACCAATCTATTTCTCCACACAAGTGTAGGAGGCTACTTCTCAATGGTTTCCATTGGCCTCTCTTCCCCAAAGGAAACTTAGAAGAGGGAAGTACATGGAAGAACTACAGCCTGCCTGATCTCTGATCGCAGGGCTACCACTGGTACCATATCTTTTTCCTCCAGTAGACACTCACTGCCTATCAGGGCCATCACAAATGTGGCTGTAATGCAGCCATTACTTCTTCTGAGTTTGCACTCTTATACCAAGCGGACCCGTCTGCAAACCAAAGGCAAAGTTTCTCCTGCTCTTTCAGTTTGCCATACAGAACCCCTCATGTGGCTACAAATACAAGATGCAGGAGAGAGGCTCTGAAATTTTGAATTCTTGCTTTAATCTATCCTTTTGGTAATCTGGATATTTCTCTCAAGTTAGGAAAATTTACACATAAAATGTATGAATTTCCATTACTGAAGTGTTTACACTGTTCCCTGAATTAAATTTAGCTTAAACATGGACACAGCCTTATCTGGTTAAAGAAAGCCAGAATAGGTGCCCAAGTGATCTAATGATCATTGCTTTGTAAGAAATAATCCCCAAGTTTTGTGACTTTAAACAATCTTTTCTCTCATTTTTTTTCCCCTCAATTTTAAGAGACAAGAGTTTGGGAACAACTTGGCTGGGTAGTTCCTGCTTGGGTCTCTCCTGCTGCTATCATCCAAGATTTGTCAACTGATGCTGGTTGTCAGCTGGGAGCTCAGCCGAGGCCATCAGCTGGAATGCCTAAGCTGGTGCCTTCAGCATAGCAGGCTTAATGTAGTTGTATCTTCAATTTGGGAGTGTCCCAGAGTGAGCACCCCAAGTGAAGCTTCTGGAGAATGAGCATTCCAAGAGACCCAGGAGGAAGCTGCGTGGTCTACTATGACCAAGCCCACGAAGTCATTTGCTGTTATTTCCTGAACATTTATTAGTTAAAACAGCTGTTTGCGAGAATTGAAAATGGCGACGGGTCTGGAGCACCCGTGTCAGGAAACAGCGCGATCCTGAG
>NW_007726893.1:527851-529926 GCF_000696425.1 Galeopterus variegatus
GACTTTTTTATCTTACAAAAACATATTTTCTAAACGTTTTAACATTTTCCATAGAGAATGCATTCACAGTCTACTATTAGCTTTTAATGATATACACGTCAAAATGAATAAATTTGAGAAACAGAAAATGTTTTAATTAACAGAACTTTATGTATTAGTTTCTATTTATGTCAATTTCATCTTTATTTTTTATTCAAAGAAATGTTTATTTGTATTTAGTTGTCCTTTATCTTACATGCAAAGAGAAACTCCAGAGACATATAGATTACTATAAACAAGAAAGAAATTCTATACATTATCTCATACTTTATATTGGTTATCTTGTTCCTGAAGCTGGCTCAATTTCTAGCCTTTATTTCACAACAGAAGTCAAGATTAAAGTAGCTGTAATAGCAATAATAATCATAACAATCATGATAATGATAATAATAAAACAAAGAAGTTTCTGATTAATTGTTGAAGATTAACACAGTTTATGGAAGCAGTAGATTGATCATCTCATATCTAGAAAAGTGAAACCATGTTCATATTGGAATAAGATGAAGGGTTTTTCTACGGTGGCTCAAGGACTCATTGTATTGGCTTGACACATCTTTTAGTAGTCTTCCTGAACTATTTTGGGTACCACATGATTTCTGGTGGGGTCAGAGATTCTAGGATCACTCTTCAATAAGGCAAGTAAAATCTGATTGCCCTTGGAAAAAACTAATAGGTCCAAAGGTGGTAAGTCTCATTTTTAGCTAGTGGTGACTAAACAAATATATTTTAGATATTTGATATTGTATAACAGCATTCTTGCTTTTTTGAAGTTTTAAGTTTCTTTAGGAATTATTTTTACCACAAATTTAATAATTTTTTTCAACAATAAACATGACAGAATCTGGAGTTTCTTAATCTGAAAGAAGTATCCAAAAGTTGAATGCATTTAATAAAATGTAAATTAGCTAAAATTGAGAAAACAAGCAATAGTACTATACACCTTTTAGAATTATTCTGGAAATAAAATGAAATGACTGAAAGAGCAAATGGTTAATAAATATGTAAAATTATAAAATAAAAAACATATTTCTCTGTTTATAAAGGAATATGGGACTATCAAATCTATAATTATTTAGAAAAACATTCTTAATAAAAGTAATGGTAGAATGATTATATTGTCATTAAATCATTTGAATGTCATTTAAAATAAATTAAACTTTCCAAATTAAATCTATTTCTAGTTTTAAAATATTTTTAGTGAAACATATTTGATTATAAATATTTGTGGGGTACAAATAGAGTTGAATATTAATAAATGTGTACAATAAGTCATGATTAAATTAGGATAATTACTATATTAATCATTACAAAACATAATCATTCTTTGTACCATTAACCAATTTCTTGCTAACCCTCCTTCACCTTCCCCTTTACAACCCCCCTTCCTCCCCCACCCCTTTCCCACCTCTAGTAACCACAAATCTGTTTCCTCCTTCTGAAAGTTCAACATATTATTGTGATTGTTGTTTCTTTCTTACAGTCCCACCAACAGTGTAGAATGGTTCAACTTTCCCACAACGTCACCAGCATTTGGCATTATCTGTCTTTTTTATAATACCCAGTCTAACTAGGGTAAGATGATATCTCAGTGTTGTCTTGATTTGCATTTCCCTGATGATTACTGATGTTGAGCATTTTTTCATGTATTGGTTGTCCATTTGTTTGTCTTCTTTTGAGAAATATCTATTCAGCTCCTTTGCCCATTTCTTAATTGGATTTTTTTAACTGCTGTTGTTTGAGTGCCCTGTATATTCTGAATGTTAATCCTTTGTCAAATGTATAGTTTGCAAATACTTTCTCCCATTCTACAGGTTGTCTTTTTGCTCCTTTGATTGTTTCCTTTGCTGAGCAGAAGCTTTTTAGTTTGATATAAGCCACTTTTGCTGCCTGTGGTTTGGGGGTGTTATTTATAAAGTCTTACCCGGTTCTGCATCCCAAAGTATTTCCCCTATATTTTCTTCTATGAGTTTTCTACTTTCAGATCTTTACTTTAGTCTTTAATGTATTTTGAGTTGATTTTGATATATGGCAAAATG
>NW_007726893.1:530181-530559 GCF_000696425.1 Galeopterus variegatus
TTTCAGATCTTTACTTTAGTCTTTAATGTATTTTGAGTTGATTTTGATATATGGCAAAATGTATGGGTCTACTTTCATTCTTCTACACATGGATATTCAGTTTTCCCTGCACCATTTACTGAAGAGGCTGTCCATTTTCCAATGTATGTTCTTGGTGCCTTTGTCAAATATCAGTTGGTTGTAAGTACATGGATTGACTTATGGGTTCTCTATTCTGTTCCACTGGTCTGTGTGCCATTTTGTGGTCAGTACCATGATGTTTTGGTTACTATAGCTTTGTAGTGTAATTTGAAATCAGGTAGTATTATGCCTCTTGCTTTATTTATTTATTTATTTATTTACTTACTTACTTACTTACTTACTTACTTACTTACTTAC